>NW_009221802.1:11635-16687 GCF_000690835.1 Fulmarus glacialis
TACAAAGGAGCAGCCAGGAGGGTTGGTTGGTCTTGTGGCTGGTGGTTGACGTAAACACAGGTTGCTTTGAGATGTCTGTTGTTCTGGTGGGGGTTTTCCACAGTCTCTTGCTGCATTACAACTAGACCAAACAACCTTGGAGATCTTTCCCCTGCCCTGGTGAAGAGGTTGGATGTGGGGATGGAGAGGGAGGAGATCTGAAGCAGGAACCGTTGTGACCCACGGGCATCAGGCAGACCAGTGGGTGCAGAAGCACTCCCTCCTGGTGTGGAAAGGATATCAAGATTCTATGGCCTATTTTTCTTCCGGAGAGATATTTTCCATGCTGAGAATAAGGACGCCCATCCCCGTGATCTGTTTGTCATTTAGGGCCCCAATATTTTTCTCTTGGTTACACCATGTGCTGAAAATCCAACCGCTCTCGCATTAACATCTAATTAGCAGCAGCTAAAAAAACGTGCCTGAGACTGGGAGGAGAAAGAAAAGAGCAAGAAATTAAAGATGCAAAAGACCTGTTAGATCATCTGGCCCTTCCTTCGGGATTGTTTTTGCGGTGTTTTGTCCAGTCTTGCTCAAAAGTCTCCAGGGCCATTACCGCTTCCCTGGGAGGGCATTTCATTGTGTATTGAGAGAAACCTTTACAAATGTAAAAGCTTTATACAATTGAGGTGAAAGAAACAGATTGAGTCATTGTATTGTTCTTTGTAATCAGCTTTGCGTTTCATTAATTTCCTCCCCAAAGCCTTATTTAGGCTGGGAATTTTAAAGAACGAGCAGGGAAACGGCAGGTGGGCGGGATGGTGGGAACGGGCTGCCTGGCTCCGGTGGGTTCCTGATGGCCTGGATGTCTTCGGACATCTTCAGGAGCCGCTCTGCCTGCTCGGTGGGCCAAATTCAGCTGCGGTGTTGCACACCGGGGACTGGTTCAGTGCTCTCGCTGCCTCTTGCAATGGGGTCCGACTCGTCTGGGCAGCTGCTTGCCGCTGTAGCCTTTTAATTGAGCTATTTTTAAAGCTGACAAGTAATAGCACAAAAAAAAAAGGCTACAGGTGGGCATCAGCTGGTGCCAAAATGACTGAAAATCAAGGAACAAAATAGGCCCGGGCTTTTGCAGCACCCTTGCTGCTGCCGTGGCTCGGGCTGCCTGGTGCTTGGGTTTGGGGAGTTGTGCCCTTTGCTGCAGGGCGTGCAGCGACGTGGGGTTGGGCACGCAGCATCCCCTCTCTCTGTCCCTGACACGTCGCTAGTGGTGTGTTCTGGGTGAGGCGTCTTTAACTAAGTCTCTGTATCCTCCGATGTCCCAGTGGTTTTGCTTTTTTAACCTTGCCAGCCTGCTGGATAATTTTTCCCTTTGAAGTGCCTTGGTTCTTTGCCTTTCCAAACCACTGTCCTTCCTCCTCTGATATTTTTTTTTTTTTCTTTCCTCCTCCCTGTTTTTCTCTCTGACATCCCCATTCTCGTCCCTAACGTCTCCCATCCCTCGTCATCCCCGAGTCCCCTGCATCTTGTCTTGGCTCTGCAAGGGGAGATGCTCCAAATTCAGGCAGGCTGCCAGCACGGGGGCAAAACACCCCCAAAAAAATGTCCTTGTCCTTCCTGCTCTTGTGGGACACCTGAGGCGCGAGCACTATCACCGTCCATCCTCACCGGTCCCACATGCCGCTGCCCACGTGGCCCCCGTGTACGCGGTGAGAAATGAGCAGCGGGCACCAGATGCCGCGCAGCCGGCTGCCGCTTCCTCGCCGGCGTGGTCCAGCGCCGGACCGACCGGCTTTAATCCTTCCCGCCGGAAAATGCGAGATGCTAATCCTGGGCTCTGCCAGAGCAAGTGGAAAGAACGTCTCTGCCTGCGTAGGAAACGGAGAGATGATGTTTTGGGGGGAACGGGGATTTGCTTTGGTTTTTTCTGGTGAGCTGGGGGGATCCCGTCCTGTGCAAGGAGCGGCTGGTTTGCTCTGAGGAGCGGAATGAAGCTGGTTTGCCAGAAGTTTGGTGCTTTGCCCCATGCTCCAAGGGAGCCGGTGTAACAGCGAAGGAGGCGGTGGAGTTGCTCCGTGCGTTTGAGCGTGGTTGTCGCATTTCCCGGCTGTCCATGCGGCTGGGGGTGCACAGAGGTCACAGCAGTGACTCCTGCGGTGACGCAGTCCTGAGCATCGCTGCTCTTTCATTGCAACTCCCCCCCGCTATCTAATAGCTCTGTGGGGTTGCTTGCATCCCCGCGCCCCCCTCTTTTTCTCGCCCCCGGAGCACCCCGTCTGTTGTGGGCGGGTGGAGAGGGAAGACGTGGGATGGCAGCTTGGGCTGGTGCCACGGGGGAATTCCCCCGCGCGAAGGGCCTCGGCTGCGAGCCTGCCGAGCCGGCTTTCCTCCCGCGCAGCCGGGCTGGAGCCCGCCCAAGCGTCAGGCCCTGCAACCTCCCCAGGCTTGCCGGCTCTGTGCACGGGGTAGTGTGCCGGGCGGCTCTTTCTGCAGGGCTTTTGGAGGAGTAAGAGCGGGAGATGAGAAACAGAAAGAAGAGAATACCTCCAGCCCCTGCGTCTGCTGGGCAGGACCTCTTCTTTCCTGCGGAGGAGGATTCGGGGCATCTCTTGGGGCTGGAAAAGGGTGCCCAGCCTGCCTCCATCCCACAACGCTGAGCCCTGTACCGGGGTGTCTTGCAATGCTTGCGGCATCCTTTAACGCTCAGAGTCCTGCTCAGGGGTGTCCTGCGATGCTCAGGGGTGTCCTGCGACCCTCAGAGCCCTGGACCGGGGCATCCCGCAGCGCTCGGAGCGTCCTGCAATGCTTCAAGTCCTGCACCGGGATGTCCTGCTCGGTGGTGACATCTCCCTGGGGCTTTCCTCCCTCTGGCAGAGGGGCTGCCCATGCACGCCGTTGCAGTGGGCATGCATTGCTGGGCACCCATGTGGGAATAGCACAAGGGTTTACCCGTTTCAGCCGGCACAGGGAGGGACGGGAAGCTCAGGAATTTCGTCGCTCGGCAAGTGAGGCGAGCTGAGCAATGGGCACGGCTTTCCCCGAGGAGTGCCCTTTTGGGGCAGGGGGAGAGGGGTTTGGGTACCCTTGCTGATTTGGAACCGCGGGAGCAGGTACCCGGAGCCGTGCCGGGGGCTTGGCTTGCAGGACGGCCGGGGCCAGATGTTTCCCAGATGTTACTCACTTCCTGTCTGGCTCCTCCGCATTTAGCTTTTTATGTACTTGTTTGTTTTGGACTACAAACAAAATAAAAAGGGTTTTTATAACCCCGTTCCCATGAGGCTGCGAGTTCAGGATATAATCTGAAGTCTATTCACTATTGTCTCAATCCCTCTCCCTGCCCTCGGTGTCGTCCCCGGGCACGCACAAACTCACACGCTGCTTTTGTTAAAATGTTTTTTTTCCCACATGACGTCTTTTCTCAACGGGCCACCGGGCATTTTTCCTTATGACCTCCTCCAGCGCTCAGGAGAGCAGCGGGAATATCCCCGGCCAGTTTGGGGTGGAGGCAGGAGAAGGAAGCACCGTGTTTCTCGGTCCTGACCTGCTCCTTGCCGTGGGCTGTACTGTTAGGAGGGCTCTTCTGTGCGTCTGAGGATGGGAAACTCATCGCACCGATGGGATCCAGCATACTGATGGCTTGCTCTTGTGCCGGCACTTTGCCTTGCTGAGGATGTGTGGAGAGGGGGATGCAGAGAGAGCGGAATAGCCATGTAGATCACTTTCAAAAGAAAAAAAGATTAAAACGCTCGGATTAAAGGTGTTTGTACTTGATCAGGTGAATGCAGGGGTTAAAAAAGAAAGAAAAAAAGTCAAAAAGGGGTCATGAATGGAATTATACAAGGGAATGCTGTTGGCTTAGTGGTAGGGAGGAGGGGAAAAAAAGTTATCTAAAAGTATTGTATGTTCTGGCATGTCAGGAAGTCCCGGCAATCGCCGTAACCAAGAGCTGTTGCAAATGCAGCCATGGAGTTTTCCTCTCCTGGAAAGGACCTGGAGCAGAACCGGTCCTACTGCTCGGCGGGCTCGTTCCGCGGATGCTCCCCTGAGTCTCGGGGCATCCGCTGTAATACCCGCCGGGCTCAAACACGCAGGGAAACAAAATGAAGCTGGCAGCGTCCCTTTGAAATGTGTGTGTTCGGCCCTTTCTGGTCTCCTCTCACTTCATTTATATTTTTTTTTTTTCCTGCCCGTTGGGGTTAAGGCCCCTTTTCCTCTTTTCTTTCTCCTTCTCTCTTAATTGCCTGTTAAATAATTTAAACATTTAGGACTAAAGGGCTTCAATTATCCATTAATTTACATTAGTAATTTATATATCAGGCTGAATGGACACACTGTTAGTGTAATGGGTCCCCGAGGACGGGCAGAAGCCGTGCTGCCGTGCATTTTCCTGGAAGCACAGCCCTTTCTTTACACCTCCCAGCCTTTATTCCAAGCGCGCGGGAGGGAGCCCACTGCCTGCACGCGTGCGGGGCCAGGCTGCTGCGGAGCCCGGCGCGCTCCCGCATGCTTACAGGTGGCAAATGCAACCGCGTCTCCTTGGAAGAGGGTTGCTTGGGGTTTGCTGCAGCATTTTTGTTTTTTGCAGTTTGAGCTGGGTTTGCAAGAGCCCGGCACTGCCCGGTGCAATTCCTGCACCATGTGGAGCACACCTATCTGCCTCTGACCTCGGCTGCGAGCAACGCTGTCCTTAGCGGGTTCTAGCTTATACTTAGCGCTAGATTTGAGACTAAACCCAGGCTTGAAATTCGACCAGAAGGGCCGTATCCCTGCGTGGGTCTGCATTTTATGATTGCTGCTTACAGGCATCCTGGTCGAGGGCTCCTGTAGGCACCGAGTGGCTGAACCGGAGGAGCTCGGTGTGCTTCCAGGAAAACTCGTCTATCTAGGAGCAGGGAGAGAGACCTGTGGGAAGGTGCTGGAGGATCCTCAACCCCATCTGCCGCCTCCTTGGTGTTGCGAGCCCCAGCTTAAGCCTCGCCTATAGACGAGCCGCCCGGCCGGGGTTGAACACGGTGCGTGGTGGTGGGCACGTCCCTTAGTTGAGGACGGGGTTAATTTGGGAGGTGCAGCGCA
>NW_009221802.1:16755-17004 GCF_000690835.1 Fulmarus glacialis
GCCGCGGGGATGCCGGGAAGCCGATCCAGGCTGGTGGGTGGCTGGCGCTTAGCCTTAAAGGCTGGTGTCCCCTGGGTGGGTGACAGCTGGCTCTTCCCTCCTGTCACCCTGCCCCAGGGCAGGGGCAGGGCAGTATCTATTTTCTGCATTCAGAAATAGCATTTTGAGGGGATTTGGGGGTTTTCGGATGCTTGTACACAGTTGGTTTGAACCCAACCCGATCGCCACCAGCCCTGGGCTCGCTGGCAG
>NW_009221802.1:17046-19353 GCF_000690835.1 Fulmarus glacialis
GATGCTTGTCCACAGTTGGTTGGAACCCAGCCCGATCGCCACCAGCCCTGGCCTCGCTGGCAGCCGCGGCGGCTAGCTCACGGTGCCGTGGCATTGCTGGCAGCTTGCAGGCAGCTAGTCCAGCCCGGCACCAGGCGCGGGCATCGGGCAGCATCTAGACTCCCCGTTCCAGGGCAGGAGGGAGGCCATTTACTGATTGGGCTCCAGGGAAGAGCAAATTGGAGCCAAGCTCCATCACTGCGACACGCCGGGGATGCGGGAGCGTGCCCCGCGCTGGGGGGAGGCTGGCCCATGGCCCTGGGTGCGGGGCTCTGCACCAGCCCTGCCTGCCCTCCCCAAGCAGAGGTCACTTAATGACTCTGATTACCCGCAGCATGGCCGTATTTAAAGCAATTAGCGCAAATCACTTATGGAAATGCAGCCCCTGGGGGATGGAGAGGAGAAGAGGACGCGGTTGGGGGGCACGGTGCTTTTTTCCTCCTTTTTCTGTGTGCCGTGCGCTTGATGCTCAGTATGCATGATCCTTTGCCCCTGCTCCCTTGAGACCTTTCTGGATCACCTCCGGTCCCTCTCTCTTGCTGCACGTCCCTCGGAGGTGCCTCCGAGCCCTGCAAGAGCCGTTTCACTGCTAGCCCGGCTAAGGCTATACCTGGGGTGTCCTGCAGCCGTCCTAGCTGTGCTCCAGTTCTGAGGTTGCTCAGTGCATTTGTCACCGTAAAGTCTCCGGATTCAGCGTCCCAAACTTCGTCTAATTTGCTAGCGTTGAGCCTTGCTAGCAAGCATCCGAATTCTTCAAGGCAATTTTTATCGATACCTTGGGGTTGATGAGAAGGGAGGGAGGGGAAGGCGTGGGAGGGAGCGTGACCCGCGTCTCCGTGTATCACGACGTGTAGGTCCATCCAGGTCGCAGCATCCGTGGGGATGCTGCCATGTGGAGGGTCACCCATGCGGGGTGGCACGGACCCCCAAAGCCGGGGCATTTCCAGCCCTGGCATCTCCAGCGCCGAGTGGTACCCGCGCTGAGAAAGGGGGGATGCTCGTGGGGAGGCTGGCCCGCCTGGGAGTCGGGGTTCGGTCCGTGGGGCAGAGCGGGAGCGCACGTACCCGAGGACAAAGGGAGGAAAGAGAAACTCAGTGCTGCGGGAACACGGGCTGCGTCCAGAGAAGAAAAGGTGGAAATTCCCGGTGGTGAGAAAGGAAGAAACCGGCTGTGGCGGCTCGGGGTCCCATGGTATTTAAATGCCAGGGAGGGGAGGAGGGTGCCAAACAACGTTAGGAAGCTCCCGAAGGCTTCCCGCCTCGCCGTCGATGGGAAGGGGAGCGGGAGGGAAAAGGCTTTGTTTTTTTGTAGGGGTTTCCTTCCGCTGGAGCCTGGGGTGTTTCTCCCCGCGGCACGGGCGGGGAGGCAGCGATGCCAGGCGAAGGTAGGCACCGAAAATAGGCACCCACCAGAAAACCCCCCCAAACCCTCCCAGCTTTAATCAAATCACAGGTTTTTTTGCTTCCTGTAAAAGCAGCTGCGAAGTGCTAGGACCCCAGGTTTAGAGGGGAAAGAATAAAGCTCATCAAGGTAATTGCTAAAATCCTTTTGCAACCGGCCGGAGAGCCCTCTGCGTGCTGCGGTGGGAAAGCCAAGCTCTGGTCTGGGGTGCCTGCTCTTGGCTGCAGGGATTGAAGTGTAACGGAGGCAAGGGGACGGGGAAGCCTGGCCCTCTAAGCTTGTTTGGTCTTTTAATTCTTTAATAGGGATATTGCTGAAAGAGGAGGGGAGAGGCAAGTCTTGATATGTGATAGTCAACGTTGGAAGGTATTATTTCTTCTTTTTTTTTCTTCTTAAATCTTTTTCTATCCCTGCTCTCCCCCTCCCCCTTTTTTTTTTCCTTCTGTTTGTCCCTCACTGTCGCAGTAAAATGAGAAGGGGAGAAAAGGGCAGAGAAAGGACAGTGAGAAGCAAAATATTTCCAGCCTCCATTTGTGGTGGTGTTTTTTTGGTTTTTTTTTTGATCGTAGCAACAAATCTGGAAGATTAAGGGCAACTTTAAAGACTGTTTAATAAAGGGGCCTTAATCAGTTGCTCTTGTGATGTTCCTCCCCCAGTTGAATTAATGGGGAATTTGGGGCATCGAATGCACCTTTTCTTTTGTTCTGTTTTTTATGACTTAAAAATAATGCAACGATTAAAACGATTTAAAAACAGTGCAGCATCCCACCGAGCACCTTCCTCTCTCGAATTTGAACGCCCCGCGGGGTGGGAGATAACCCCGACCGGTGGGTCTGGCGGTGGGAGCCCCGGCCCGGGGAGCGGGT
>NW_009221803.1:0-13928 GCF_000690835.1 Fulmarus glacialis
TGAGCCACCAGCTTCTCTAGGAGAGTGCTAATCTTTAAACACTGACTCCTAATAGGCATTTTTGGTCTCACTCTTTCTATACAACATTCTCTGTGTCTTGCATTAGCAGATGTTAACCTACTTTGACCTCACAGGGACACTGTAAAAAGCAAACTACTATTATGTTTGTATAGCACAAAGACTATAATCATGAGTACCACAGAAAATCCATTAGAAAATTTTATCTTTGGATGATTCTTTAAATCAGGCAACAGGGACAATGAAGGAAGAGAAAAAAAAACCAACTAGTAATGTTGACTCATCTAATATGTATGAAACAGGAATCCTACAAAGAAAAGGAAAAAACCCTTCATGTGGTCATGTAATTAAAGACTAATTCATAATGTGAATTCACAACTTCAGTTCATTTGTTTCTTAAGTTTTGATGTAAAAACATTTCAATTTTTGATCTTTTAAATTATTCTTGGACTACACATATATACATAAAAATGGTACTATGAGGACTTTTTGGTGCCTCACACTAAATCTAACACCAGCATTTCAAATCTGTGTACAGTATCATACCAGTTCTGCTCCAGAATTCAGAAAGACATTACTTTTGGATTTTATAGAATAGAGTAAAAGCTCCAATCTGAACAGTTACAAACCAAGAACAGAAATAAAAGCTTGTATTTCAGAAAAATAAAGTTTTAAAAATCAACTTCATAAACATTCACCCTGAAACAGAAAGGTATGTGCAACATACCAAAAACAGCAAAACATAGAATTCAAGTGTGCCATCAATCCTAACAAATCCATACATACACGATCATCATACCAATGTATTAAGTTTATTTATTCAGAGACTGTTCTTCTTGGAAGGAATTTCCCTGAGGAATACTGTGCTACTCCTATCAACCCTTTCTAACCCAGCATCAAACCTCAGGAAACACAGGCAGGCTTTGATCATCTGTAACTCCTGAAAGAAGGACGATATAATCGAATCTCAAATTTGCACCAGTTTCTGCAAGGAAATATATAAGATTAAAAAAGCAACAAAAAACATGTCATCTAAACGATCGGGAAGACGCTGCTGGCCTAACAGCAGCATTCTATTTTTTTAGTGAACAGCGAAACTAAAAGGAAGAAATCCTGTAGGCTGTTTTCTGTTAAGACTTTATTGCTCAGGTCAAGAACTCTACCTCTAAAGTCTCCTACAACCTTATAGAAAAAACATCCAAAAAGCTTTCAATTAAGAAGTAATTCGCTGTGTATCACACTTTATGCAGACTTTTTAGAGGCACAAAAAGCGTGCACATGGGTATGAATGAGATAAAACCTGTAAGTTTAACTTAGTATGGACTGTCTTTTTGTTCTGTTTTTAGACAGGGTACAGAGCAATTAGGTTCTGGTCCACAACTGTATGTTCTGCCATCCTGTGGTAACAAAAATGATAGTAATACTTAAATGCAAATTGTCAAAATCTGTTAGACAAAATTCTTAACAAAGAAAGAAGTTAAGAAACACCACACAGCTGGTTTTGCTAGATTAACTTGAGAGTTTGGTGAACAGTTACTGTAAGACATTTTACATCTCTCAATAAATGCTAGAAAAAAGACACTTTTGTCAAGAAAACAAACTCTTTTTTTAATTATTTTTTGCTAAAAATCCCATTTATGTATGTAATTTTAGACAATTTTGTTATTAATACTGAACTTATATTACAGTAACACCCAAAAGCCTTCATCATCTCAATACAAATTTAAAAGTTAATTTCTATTCCACGCTATTGTATATAAACAAATCAATTATTACCTCATGCCTGTTGTTCTTTTTATAAATTTAATTATTGATTACAAACAAGAATCTTATAAAGCTCACTTTACCTGTAAATGACTTGGGCTTTACAATCACTGAATCAGGTCCACTGGAGAGTATCGGCCTTTTGATATTCACATCACTTGAACAAAAATTAATAATAATAATGTATTAAGGCTGTAGAATTTGAAGGTAATATTCTCATTTTTTTAACCCACTTCAAATAAGCACACAGGACTCAAAACGAATCTTTTACTTTAAATTTACTCTACAGCTGAACTCATTCTGTATTAATCTCCTTGAGACCACTATCACTGTTCTCAGTCAGAATTCAAAATTTCATAGCCCTAGGACACAAATCTTGCGCACCCTTTTACTGACACAAATCTAGATAAAGCTATCAAGCTGTCAGAGGTCTGCAAGAAGCTTTCGGGGATGTACCACAAAGATGGGAAGTTCCCAGGTTGTCGTACGTGTACCACTGCCAGGAGACAAACCACTGAAAGGGTACGCTGCAGCAGCAGCTCCCAGCTCTCGATAGGTGCTCAACACCGCTTTCAGCCCCCCTTATCCCACAGCCTGCTCTGCAGTACATAGCGGAGCTCGCGGCAGTCCAGCACCACCACCATCCGCAGTGCTAGAGCTAGACTAGGCTAGCGGTGGTGTGTCCTGCCTCTCGGGGAGACAGCAGTACCAGCCAACGTCTGACCAACTTCAGATATCTCCAGCAGTAAGGTCTTCCAGTAGGACAGCAATTTGCTGAATACAGAAACAAAGCTCATCCCCCTGGACACCAAGAGACCTCACAAGTATCTGTTTGTGGACATCAACGAATTCTGATCATTTTGTGTTGGACACATATCACTATTATACAGCTGTGACAGATGCAGAGATTTAATACCAAGCTCTTGTTCTGTCTTTTGTTGCTGTTTTAAAGAGAATCCCTGTCTAATGTTTTTCTCTATTTAAGAAATAAATTATTTGGAATTTCTATAAGCTATTTCAGTCAAGGATCTCAGAGCTAAACGAAACAAACAAAAACCAAAACAAAACAAGCAAAAAAAAATGTCCCAATCCCATTTGGAAACATCACCAATCAATATCAGCCATATTTTACAGGTGAACTGCCTGAGGCAAAGAAAGTCAAAAGACCCACTTAGAAACTTGATAAGGAATAGCCAAAAAACAATTCCACTGATATTTACTTTTTTCTGATTTCTGGTCTTCACTTACAACCAGGCACACACACTTTCCTAATTAAACTATTTGGAGCTGCTCTAAAATCTTTCCCAATTTAAGCATCAAGTGGACATACTGCTGAAACACTTTCCTTCAACACCTTTTCTGGAGAGCACGGCAGTAGCCTACAACTACAACTCTGACACTACACAGCAGCTAACTTTGTCTGATTTCAGCTGAGGGTATATACAGAAGCAGATCTATCACGTCTAACCCATGCACTGAGACGTATATTTTTTTAACATGCTGAATGCAGAAGAAAAAGATGACTGTGAAAGTAATTTAGTTTGACACTTTACATAACACGCACAGATTGTTTCCACTTGCACAGGTATTGCTCAGCAGTTTGTTCTACCAGGTGTTTTCTTCATGACTGACTTAAAATTATTCCTACGATTTGGAAGTCATACTGAGCAACAAGGAACACATTACATTACATGTAAGATTACTTTTGCCGAGGATAAAAGCAATTGGTATTTTGTGTAAAAATAAGCCTAAAACCTGGACCTTTTTTAGGTAGTTCAGACTTGGCCAAAAACACATCTCAAAGCATTGTTATTGATATTGCAAGCATAGGTGTGAAAACAAAAAATAAGGAAACAGTCCCCCAAACCACCACCAGATTTAGACAGCATGCTCTTGTGAAATTTAGCAGGTGCACCAGGGTTCAAGATGCACCTATTCAAAGCATAGAGAGAGAACTACACTCCAAGTGTCTTTAGTTTAAGATTACTGTGTTCTTGTACTGAATGGAGGGGAAGGGAATATTCACAACTCACATCAAACACCTGTTCCTGCCAATACTCACCTCCTCTAAGGCAATCTGTCGTATTTCACCAATAATCTAGAGCTTATCTTTAAAAAAAAAATTACTTGACCGAGTATATATAAATTCAACAACATACATACCTTTGGAAGAAGAGGCTTTCCTCTTGTGTCAGAAGACCTTTTTGATATCCACCCTTGGCATGGCTGATTCGGCTGGCACAGGACAGTTTTCGAGGCTTGTAACAGAACCATGGCTCGCCCGTGTAGAGATCTGTGAAGTTACACACCGGGAGATCTCCAGGCAAGCAAAGATTGCACTCAGTGGTCTCCGAATACCTCCCAGACTTGAATGAGCTTTTGAAATAGACCCTGTCTGGCCTTTCTTCTCGTAAACGCAGGAGGACTTGGATTGCTTCACTCGGATGGACAAGTGACACAGAAACTTTGACGTCTCCTGGCCAAAGCAAGGTAAAGAAGACTTTGTAAAGGCCATTATGGCAATCTACAATCCTTCCTGTTGCTCCAGCTTTCAGCAGAGGAGAGTGAATTCGTGCCTGTAGATAGTCTCCGCCATACCGCTTGGGTTTTCCCTGGAAATCCTTCGTACGAACAAGCACCTCTAACTGATCACCCACCTTGAAGAACCCGCTGGGTTTCACAATCACAAAGTCACTACGTGCAGGATCAGTGCTTTGTACAAAGGCAATTTTGCCATCAGAGGGTTTTGGCCACTGTATTGCAGCAAGCAACGATTCCTGTTCCTCTTGTTCTCTTTTGGACAAAATCTGCTGCTTATAACCACAGTAAGGCTTCCTGGTAGTTTTGGTTGTCTGTGATAGAGAACGCTGGACATCGTTTTCTGTTATCCAATTTGATCCTGAAACTGTGTCATCATCCAGGTGCTGGGGAGGAAAAAGATTACCTGAAACTGTGCTATTAAATGAAACACTATGAATAACGGATGCTTTGTCAGGAGATGATCCCAAGAACTGGGCTTTGCTTTACAGAGCTTTGAAGCTGACCAAATGAAACAACTTTACTAGAAGACACAAATCTATTACTTTGACCATGGGCTTTCTAAGGAAACGGGTGGGCAACCTGTGGTTACCCTGCTCTGGCAAAGAGGCTTTTATATAAACAAACCAATGTTTTCTGTGGCAGTATTTTGGCTACCAGTGTATTCTGTAAATATCAGCAGTATGAAAAAAATTACAAAAGGTCATATGATTAAATAGTAAATTGTAACTCATGTTTAATTTTCTTACCGTAGTAACATTGTAGTCTTTGAGCACAATGAGGTCTAACAGCTGCCCAGTATAACGCAAGGAAATAGGGTTTCTTTGAGACATTACACTGCAGATGAAACTGATGCACCCCCTGCACATGCCTTCTAGAGAAGTCTGCTGCATTTAGCAGCTGTGGTCATTTATCTGGTCACACTCACATTGTTTCTTATCTAATTATCTGAAATGTGGGTTTCCCTGTAATGTACAGATTAAAAGAAATGGAATAAAAGAAAGGAATGCTTCAGGGGCAATGAATTCATGAACTGGTGGGCAAGTAAAATAGTCTAGGACAAGCTAGGACTAAACAGGAAAAAAAAAAATATTTGTTTGTTTATTTTTAAGATTTTAAAATCTATATACAGCTTCTTCTAGAGCCAAATGAAACACAACCAGAGCATCTCCTAATCCACACAAGAGTTTAAAAATTAAAATAGTTGAATACAATGCTAGACGAAGAGCAGGGGTTTCTGCTGTGACTGGAGATCAGTGTCCAAAACTGCATTTTTATGCAAATGGCTGCAGAGATACCATCTTCTTCATGACATTGCACAATTTTGCAGGTTTGCATTAGGGGAACTTAAAAAATAGCACAATCTAAGACTCCAGAGTTACCTGTGAGATTCCTAATTAGCAAATCCAAACTTACACCTCAAATATGCACAAAATCAGCAGTTAATGAGTACTTAATTATCAGGTGTATACAGTAGAACTTATCCATACTCGTATTCATAGAGAAGCAAAATACATCAAATTGTCTTTCAAGCAAAGATTAAAATTATACAATGTACCATTCACATGGCATCAGAGAACATGCTAGTTTAGATTTGAAATATTGCTGAAAAATTAAAACTACACTATTTGAAATTTTTTTAAAGATCATTGTGCTTACCAATATCCTAATGTTTTCCGATTACTTCCTCCGTAATTAACTGCTCAGTAATGTACTAAAATTCTCAGCACTTACATTAAAGCCTTATTTATTATTATAAACCTGTCTTAGTCCATTGAAATATCACCTAGGGTACATGTATATACTAAGTGGTTCCTCCCCGCTACATTTTATTTGAATTTGCCAGTATATTAAAGTAATTTGAAAAACATAGAGATTCAATATACTTTTTTAGAAGAAAGGTAAACCTAACAAGAAATAGAAACACACAGGCTTTTGCAGCCTGTTACGCAAGAAGTTGGTTTTGATCAGCTTAAGAGGATAATGAGCACACTAGGATGTAGGATGGATACACAGAATCTTCTCTGTTTGATGTCCATGTTAACGACAAAATCTGAAATTGTAAATTGTTACATTTTAACTATAAAATGTAAATTGACAAGTACCCAGAGATACACAAAATGTTATTATCACAATAGAAGCTTTTGCTTCTGCTGTACTTTTCCACCCCAGATTTAACAAATTTTCCCTAAAGGCCATCTGAGGTAATTCGTAATTATTTCTATTTTCCATCACAGCAGGCAAAAATGCAAATGTATCACTGCACGTTACTTTTATTAATCCAGTAAATTTCAGGCAAAGCTGAGAATGAATCTCAGGCACAGTTCTACTTTAAAACTTGCCTACATGCGTTCTTGAATTAAGACAAGTTTCTATTTTTGGATACCTTCACAACTTCTTCCTTTCACTTGCTCATGCATATACATAACACAGAAAATACTGCATGGAAATATTTTTAAAAGTTAGCTATATATTTTGATGCATCCAACAAGCCGGTAACCATGTCTCAGTCACCAAAAATATTTAAGCATTTTCCTAAGGAGGGGTGGAGAGGGAGAATACTTCTGTTTGATTAATTCTTGTGTTCAGTGTAAGCTCTCAAGAGAAAGTTTCTATATTTCAGTTGTTTCTTCAATGGTTGGTACTTCAAGGGGGAGGAGGGGGCAGGGAAAAAAAAAATCCTTTCAAATGAAAAAGAGAGATGGCTATCTAAGAAGGCCTTAAAACCAGACCTACCATTATTTTTAACCTTCTATAAATTTCTTCAGGGTTTTTAACCCAGTCTTTCTGTCAGAGATGTAGAAGATGTCATTCATGGCCCAGCTAGCCTTTCTGAAGTCTTTCCAAGGGCCTACCTATATCTTCCAGGGGAAAAGGGTGCACAGAACACCAAGCCAACAAACTCATACATTCAGAAAACAGGGCAGAGAACATAGTCCACCTATACAGCCT
Organism: Fulmarus glacialis; assembly: GCF_000690835.1. Taxonomy (NCBI): domain Eukaryota; kingdom Metazoa; phylum Chordata; class Aves; order Procellariiformes; family Procellariidae; genus Fulmarus; species Fulmarus glacialis. Next base: position 7,273 of record NW_009221803.1, read on the forward strand.
TTTTAGCAAAGCACCCAGGCCAAAGCTCTTCACTTGTATGCATCTGAGGTCCTGGACAAGCACTGTCATTTCAACTCCAATATCTCCAGATTATGACCCATTATGCAGAATAGATCATACCACGAACATTTCCTCAGTCAATCTTCAAGGGGGGGAAAAAAAAAAAATCTCTGTGAAGGTAAAACCAGAGCTTCTTCAACATCCTGAAGGACCATTCTTTCTGTAACATCCTTGTTCATCTTTACAGCCCTCTCCCAAGCCCACACAGGACCATGTATTATTGCAGAATTAGAAGCTTACGTGTGGAAGTAAACTACATCATGTATGCTATTCACAGGAGAAAATGTTACAGAGATTCCACTTTCCAGTTAAGGCAGGGAAAGCTTCAGAGTCAATATACCGAAGATCCTTGACTGGAATAGAAAAGCTTTCCAAGCCATCTTCCTTACTTAACTGCTTCCCAGGCTCATTTCCAAACAAGTGCTCGAGCTCTCCTATCCCTATGGATACACATGGCTTGTCCTGAGGCAGATTAGTAGCTTAGTCTGTCCCCACTCCATTCCCTACCCTCTCTTTCACTGGCATTTCCAAATCTCTCTGGCTGCTGTGTGTTAAGAAGTCATAGTGAGCCCATGCAGAACCGCAGGCTCTCTACTCTAGTTAGCAGCCAAAATAGAATAAAATTTCTTTAAGTCGGGCAGATAAAGAACATTTCTCAAGATTTCTCAAGAGTCCTCTTCCTTTATCTTATGACACAGATTCTTTTAGTTTTTAATACAATCTCCACATTGAATAACACTTGCCCTGCTTTGCTTATTTCCATATATACTGCATTCAAGGTGTCTTGATTTTTGAATGCAATTCCCAAGGGGGGTTTTTGTTTGTTTCTTTGTTGGGTTTGGGTTTTGGTGGGGTTTTTTTAGTTTGGGGAGAGGGGAGGTCTTGTTGTTTTTTTGCTTGGGCTTTTTTCATTATTATTTTTTATTTGCTGCATTCTGAAGTTAACCAGAACCCAAATGTGATTGCAAAGTAATTTAATGGATGTCTGCCAAGTAACGCAGGCAGGACAGAATGGATTACATGTCAATTAAGCACAAACAAATCCACAAGCAGTTCCTCGTGCATGAAAGATGTCATAAAAAGTAAAAAAGGAAGCTGTATTTTCAGAAGAACTAATGCAAGTTTCAGCTCAACTACTCAGCTTTTAGCATTCTCACTGCCAACTAAGGAAAAATTAGATATAACATATAGCCCCAGGCAATCATGCTCTCACAGATATTCCAGAAGGGTCACAGGGTACTTGGCTAGACCTGCAATGAACACTTGTCCTCAGTTAAATGCAATAATGTTGGTGGTTGATAAAAAATGTTGAGCATTTCAACTGCTGCTGAAATGGTGGAACGCCATCTCAAAGCCCAATATCTTCCACCAGCTGTAACTCTTATCCTGGCCTAGTACATTCAGAACAATTGCTGTAAACTTGCATATATCACTAACATTAGAGCAGGAAACATCACAGGAGATTCCCGGGTGACAGGCAAGGAGGCGAAAAAAAATGTTCCAGTTCGCCCAATAGGGAGTCTTAATTTATGCAGCAGACAATATTTGAAACTGAACAGGTCAGTAATCTTATTTTCAGTAATTTTACACTCCAGGTAGTTTATCCGTATTTGTTGTTTAAGGCAGGCATGAGATCAGTTCACTGTCTTTACTGTCTCTCAGCACTGAGTAGGCATGCTAAGTTACTCTAAATGTCAAAGCCAGTCCTAAAAAGCCAACACCTGACAGACAAATGTTCCAGCAATAATCCGAATAAGATGATGCAGTTATCTTCTGTAGGCACCTGCAATTAGCAGCAAGAATAAAAAACTTTGTTACATATTTCTTTTGTTAAGTTTCAGCTGTTTGATGCCACATACCATTCCTTCATCCTTGCAAGAAACTTCCCCTCTCCCCACACATTCTCTTTTCTAAGTGCTTTTAAATAAAAGAATGCTCACAACCAATCCTGAAGTGGTTCTCTCGCTCTAAAGGCAATTGGTACATATATACAAATTCTCGTGTATCCTAAAGGCATGATGTTGCTCCTCGGCAACAACCTGATACTTCGGGGAAAATTATTGAACATTTTATCTGTCTGCCTGTGTTTGCAAAAAAAAAAAAAAAAAAAAAAAAAAACCAAAAACATTTCCTCTGGTACTATAATGCAGCGGTCAGCTGTGGACCTCAAGGGAGGAGTTACTCCATACTAAAAAGCAAATTAAACAATAAGCAGGCTATCAACTGTTTTGTGGACAGCTTGATTTTTTTTTTTTTTTTTTTTTTGCTACAGGGTAAGAAAAGTGAAATTCTGACATGGGTAGGACTGTTGAGAGGGTATCATTAGTAGCTTCAGAATTCAAGAGGGAAGATTCCAACATGAAGAAGTATAAAATCCTAAAGAGAAAAAGCAGGGAGGCTAAGGGAGGCTAGCTGGGGGCTATATATATATTGCCTTAGCTCTTTAGCTTTAGCCAGCTAGATTAGATGATTTGGGGATGAGAAGCATATCTGACGCATTTACAAACACGTTTTCAACAGCAACCAAGAATAAGCCGTCCTTCCAAAGCCTGAACGTATTTGGTTACAGATATTCTGTAAAAGCTTTCTAAGACTTTTTCTGGCTTTGATCTCTGACTGAAAAGAATCAGCATAGATACCTATATGAGACTGCCTGGAAAGCTACGCTAAAGACAGAGACAAATACCAGAGCAGGTCCATTCAGAAAAGTCAAGACAACAAAAGGGGTTAGAGTTGCATGTTATGGCGTACAGATTTACCAGCAACACAATACTTAACTGAGTTTGGAATACCAGATATGCAAAGGTCAACAAAGCCACGTAGATACTTATCATGAATAGTGGCAAGAAAAAGCAGAAAGTGAACACCCATACTGCATTTTTCATTTCACTCTCGAAGCTCTGCCAGAGCCCTTTTCTCTAAGAAACGTAATTCAAAAAAAGAAAGAAAATAGTCTAAGATTCAAAATACCAAAGCTATTCTTCGTGCAACATCGTAGGCCAAAAAAAACACAGCAAGAGACAACAAAAGAAAAGCTACCTTATATGTTACATAAAAATGATCATGCTAACTCAAACCAAAGGTCCATCAAACACAGTATTTTGATTTCCAGTAGTTTCCAACAGCAGGTATGTGGGAAAAGGCCAACATGTTGTGATACTTCCTCCTGAAGACTTAATCCAGTTTCTAGCACTTTATGGCTTACAGACTTATTAAACGCTAGGGTTGACATTTTTAAGATTTAGTATCCCCTAATGGATTTTTCTTCCATGAATTCATGCAGACTTTTTGAATATATGCTTTTAGCAGCTACACAGTCTTACTGCAAGGACTCCTGCAGCTTTGCTGCAATCCATAAAAAAACACCCCTGCTTCCTTTGAATTCAGCATCTGCAGTTTTTATTTAATGTCTCCACTAGTACTGGAATAGGTAACAAACATTCATTCTTTAGTTACTGATCCTGTGCCACTTGTAATTTTAGACCTCCAGACATCCATTCCAGTCTGAATTTTCTGTGATTCCAAGTTGTAGCTAAATGCTGTCAGTCACAATTCTAACCTTACCCTCAAAGACGAATAATGTTGCTCAAGCCCTCTTGGAGAAGAAACAGGCTCCACTTACCTCTAACTGAAAAAAATTATGGACCAGCACCACAATAGCCAGCACTGCCATAAGCAGGCAGAAGATTTGCAATCTGAAGGAGTCACGCCACATTGTCCATTCATGTCTCTCCCTCCCATGTTAGACGCTGCCATGACTTCCATTCACCACAAACATGAATGTCATTTCGTCTCAGTAGTGCACAAGAGAATTCAGTTGACTTCCACTTCATTCCTGCAAATGTATTTACAAAAATTATATTAAGTCCCCAAAACATTATTAGAAGTAAAGTTGAGTTTAACACTGAAAGCACATAAATGGCAGAACTTCGCGCGGCAACAACTGGTACAATAGAACCGTTTAGTCAAGACAGATTTTTGTGGCATTAATCTGAACAGTACTATCTATTATGTTACTTAATTCTCTTGGGCATGTCAAGGCAAAACCTTATCATAAAGCCAGTCTCACCTGCATTTGATACAAAAAAAGGCAAAAGAAAAGTGCAAGACTTCTTTCTGGCAACCAAAACACCAAAACAAACAACAAGCACCGTATTTATCCATTAGGCCACGTTACCACCCTCCAGCCATCATGAGCCCAAGACTTTTAGCAGAAACTTGTGTTTTTAGACATCTCCTTATTTACCTGATTAGAGATTCCAATAAGTTGTTATTAAAGACTAAGCTCTGAAGCAAGTCTGGATAAGCAAGATAAAAGATACTTTCTCCAGTTTTCTGCTTGGGAGAGGGGGGAAAAAAAACAGTTAAACAGGAGATGCATCTAATAGAGTTAAATGCACTGAAATTGAACTTCAGAAATCTTCTATAACATTAGACTACACCCTCCCTGTTGTGTTTTTTTTTATCATTCCTTTTACATCATGTACTCTTACGCAGCTCTAATGTAAAAAAAGTAAATTTCTGGGAAGAACGCAAGGTGTTGGGTTTTGATTTTGTTGTTTGTGATTTTTTAAAAATAAAATATAATAATAGTCATGTTTTTAATAAAATTTAACTTTCATGAAATATATTGTTTCTTTGAGGTTGCTTGATAGCTGATCCGTTATAAAATCACAGACTGAACAACCGTTGATATACAGTTCTCACAGCTTAATGCTTGTTCAGTTTGACTCTTCTATCTTTTTTAGAGCAACAATTTTGAGACAGTCATTTTGCAAGCAAAAAGGGTACTGTTCTTGCAGAAGGAGAAGCTCTAAACTTGGAAACAGACAACAGATGGCAAGGAGAGACAGTCAAAAGACACCAGTCTCTTCAAACCTAATATTCTCAAAGCAGCGTTACTCATACAACCATCCACCTAATAATCAAACGATTAGATAAATTTTGTATAACTTTCTAGAAACAGTATAACCGAGAAGTTTTTCTATTTATTAAGACTATATGAAGAATGCTGTGTAAATTTAAGTTAAACATAAAGATACATTAAATATCAAAATTAAATAATTAAACCATTCATTAAATGGACATAGACTAGAAAGCTGAAATATGTTACTGGTATAACCAGGACAGTCTCAAAATAGACCACACATGAAATTGCTTTACAAGGATTATAGGGATTATAACTTCAAATGCTTTGCTGAGAATTACAGAGATTGTATTTCTGACTGATGAACAAGCATTGAGAGAGCAAGATGCCCATTAAAATAAAAGTATCAAACTGACAAAGTGCAACAAAAACACAGCTTTGTTGAAACAGTTCTGCACCAATTTAAACTACTAAATCTGTATAAAATATCAACTTGGGTTTTAAACAATAACTGATAATGAATATACCTAAATACATTAAAATGCTAACTTAAAGCCATATATGACCATTTGAGGAACAGAAATAAATACACTAGAGAAAAAGGGAATTTCCAATTTTGTTCCTGAGAATTCTCTTCAAATCATTGAAAAGCATGAGACACTGAAAATTAATAGAATGTAATTTCATACACCTAAAAAAGCCACGGAGGCTACTGCCACGTATTTTTGTTCTAAAGTTTTTGTTCAAAATTTTCAGTATTTCTGTAAACTGTCACATGTTCTAAAACATTCAAATGTACAGGTTTAGAGCATTCTTTATACTAAAGGCGTTAACATACTTCCACTTTCATCATCCCTGAATAATTGATCTAGTTCATTTTTTATATAACGAAAGCACATACGTACACCAAAAAGCCTTAGATTCTTACCCTATTCTTGGAGCATTCTCTGAAGCCATCCACGGAAAAGGCCAAAAATAACCTTGGAAACAATACAGAAAAAAAGCCCGTGTATATATATATATATACACACACAGACAAATATTTTTTTATAAGATCTTACATATTGGTCGTTTGCTTGCAGTGACACAAAATAACATGGCAGTTAATACTCCTTACCTGTAAAATTAATTTGTTTCTACAATAATCCAGGGATTTTTTTCCAAGTATTTTAATTTTTTTTAACTTCAGTTCTGTACCTTTGAATTTTCTGCTATTTATTGTTAAATATTACTCCTCTCAGCTTTCTTCCACGTTATTACACACCGCATTTTGCCCAAGGTTAAAATCAAAACCCAGCTCAGTGACATTTTTACGAACAGTCTTCAAGTTCTCTCAGGCTCAATTACAGGATTGTTTTTTTAAGTCACCAAGTATTGTCAGCTCTCTATCCCAATACTTCTCTAAGCCAGCAGCGCTACAAAAGCACGTATTAGTGCAACTACTTCAAAGAACTGTCGTGCAAATCGCGGAGCCACTAACTCTGGCGTTGGCAAAACCATTTCATTGAGGCACAAGGTTTCTAGGCTAGACGCCTGCGTTGCTGCAGTCACAGAAAATCAGATTTGCCACTGTTTTTCCTCATACAGCCTTGCTCCCTGAAGAGCGGGGATAACAGCCCCTAGCGTGGGCTGACATTCAGAGGTCACCACAGACCCCTTGCAGGAGCTGGGCTGCGCTGCAGCTCCCTGCAGCAGTGCTGGTCTAGGAAAACACAGCGCGGGACAAGCC
>NW_009221804.1:0-2584 GCF_000690835.1 Fulmarus glacialis
CGTCCCCCCTCGGGGTCTGCCCTGTGTCACCCCCACACCCCCGAGCTGCCCCCGTCTCCCCCTGAGCAGCAAAATGGGGCGCCAGGCCCCGCCGTTGTCCTCAGACCCCTCCTCAGTGTGCGGTGACCAGCCTGGGCCCATGCCACCCACGCTGGCTGCTGCCTCGCTACATGGGTGGCTTCGCGCTGGGTGTGAATAGCCGGGAGTTGGGTTACGGTCGGAGCCGGTCTGTGGCACCCATCAAGGTCGGGCTGGAAATTGCCTTCAGAGCACCAAGGCCTTCTGGAGTCGGGCCTGGCGGCAGGGAAGGGCTCAAATCTGGAAGCTCGCCTGCACTGCGCTGCTGGAGCTAAGGAATAACCTGAGAGCAACCAGGGTGCCTGCTCAGGCCCTCCCACCTGCCTTCAGAGGGTCCCAAACCCTGGTGAAGCAAACCTTGAACACCCCAACCCAGAGGATTACAGATTTTCCTGTTCTTCACAGCACCGCAGAGCAAGAAAGCCAACAGCCATCCAAGAACAGACTCGGCCAAACCCTAAGGGAGCTTCCCATCTCACATCCAATAAATCCACCTGAGACCAGATTTAATCAGGGAATGCAGAAAAATTTTTTCCCCCCACTGCTTTTCCCCTTTCTCCAGCAAATGGTCCTCGGCTGATAACAGCTCTGGGCCCTCTCTGAACACCATCTCTCCACTGAGAGCGGGTCGGGAGCAACATGTGCTCTGATGAAATATGCTTCATTGATTGCTGAATTTGTTTATCGTCCCTGCTCAGAGAGCCAGATCTGGAAGCAGCGGGAGTTTGGCAGGAGGAACCCGATGGGAATGGGCTGATGAGAGTCACTTAGCAGTAGCCTGTCCTGATGCCAAAGGGAGATCCTTGCTGCTCCTTTCCTGTGCGAAGGAGCGAGGACGGAGGTCGACTGCACAGGACCCACACCTGCGTGAGTCACAGGGATGTCATTTGCCCCAGATTCCTGGGGGGATGGTCCTTGTCTGGTGTTGCTTGGTTCTCCCTGTCATTGTGACATGAATCGAACTCCAAACTCCCTTTTTCCCCACGGATTCTGCAGCTGGGGCTCTTGTGGCAAAGCTGAGCACGAGCAAGTGTTGCTGACCCCAAAGAAAACTTATTTCAGGGGTTGGAGGGTTTCCAGCCGCTCCCCCGAACCATCCCTGCGTCCTCCCTCTCTCCCAGAGGGCGAGGACCTTTCCCTGCCACTGCCATCCCTTGCGGCGCTGCCGGCTTTTGCCTGCCGCGCTGCCTGACTCTAGCACTTCATTAGCACCAATTTGCTCTCGTCACACTAAGTGGCAGTGACTCGGGAGGAGAGTAAAGACAACGGAGCAGCTGGGAGGACTCCCAGGGCACCTCTGCCCAGCCCTGCCTCACACCAGGCAGCTGGTCTGGTCTCGGGCTGGCAGCATGAGCCCTGAGCAGTGTGTGACGGCAGTGGTCTCCACTGAGACAATTAGAAGCAGCCGACCCTGGTCCAAAAAAAGGCCTAGAAAGGGAGGAAATGGGACAAATGGGGGAAGTGACTGCCAGCAGACGTGATGGCAGAGCTGGGGGTTGAGCCCGGTTCGCTGGGGTGCTGGGGAGAGCAGAGTGGGGCACCATGTCTCCCTTTACGAAAGTTTCCAGAAAAGCGAGTGAAAAATCAGACCTCTGCAGAAAGGAAATGCTTTTAACAACAAGTCCACATTTTTAAGTCATCTGAAACTTTATTTCTGTGTCCATGAAAGGGGTCTGATGCAGCTGACTCAGCCCAGGACTGTCTCTGGCGGGGCCAGTAGCAGCTTACAGGACAAGAATAAAAATAGGGCAAACGGTGGAGGGATGGAGCCAAGCACACCTGCACCCGCCACAGCTTCTTTGTGTCCCTTCGCCCGCCCTCAGACCAAACTCATCGGCTTCAGCACTGGAAAAGCTGAAAATGCCATGCCATGAAAAAACAGACAACGTTTGAGAAGTGCAGGAGAGGCAAAATGAGTGTCCCACGGGGCTGGCATCTCCGCTCTGCCATCGCCGCTGCGTTTGGGTGGCTCTGCTGGTATCCTCCAGCCTCTGCCAGTCCCAGCCGAACCCCCCGCTCAGGAAGGACCGTCGTCACCCAAGCGGAGGACCGAGGCCTTGTGCTTTCTGTTGTCCCTTCCCTCCGCCTGCCAACCTGCGCTGCTCTGAAAGCCCCTGGGCTGTTGGGGAGTGGGCTGGGGACATCGGTGCGGGCGGCTGGTGATGCCTCGCAGCCCCGTATGGGTCAATCGGAGCTGCTTGCTGGAATGAGTCACCGAAACCCTTTGAAGGGAAGGAAAATGCACCCAGCAAAGCAGAGGTGAGCGCTTTGTCTCATCTCATCTTCTCATTTGCAGCATTCAGAGGAAGATTTAATTTGCTGGGCTCGGGGAAGCAGCTCACCCTGCAGCGCGCTGGCTGCATACCAATGACCAGGGGCTCTCCCCGGGCCTCGGGGCTCATCCTCTGGCAGCTCCCAGGGACACCAGCGCGGAAGCCTGTCCCCACCGAGGCAGGTCCACGTCGCACAGGGACACGCGCCGGGCCGGGAGCTCGCGACGGAACGT
>NW_009221804.1:2648-5748 GCF_000690835.1 Fulmarus glacialis
TTGGGCTCTGTATAGCCTCTGACGCACATTTTTCCAAACCTGCAGGTTTCTAGAGCAGTTTTTACTGCAGCATGGTTCAAAGCTTTCGGATGCTGTGGGACCACAGTGGTCAAAATCCCCGCAGGTTTTGGAGCCCGGAAGGTTATTTTTTTAATCACATGCTGCTGAAGTCTGGGGGATCGCAGAGTTGCAGGGTGGCATTTGCAGGGATGGACAGTGCGGGGCAGGCTCTGCCCCAGCAGTTGTGTGGTTGACGCTTTGCCTGTGTGTTTGTTAGTTTTTGGAATCAAATGGGGTTTCAGGAAAAAAAAAAAAAAAAGGCAAAAAGAAAGTTGGGGTTTGTTTTTTGAGCACTCCTTCTTCCTGCCTTGTACGCTGCTGACTCTCCTGTCAGCACTGAGTCTTCCCAGCTAGAGAAGACCCGAATTTCCCCTGGAGAAGCCTATTTGTGACAAATCTCTTTGGGCTCTTTTCCTACAACGTAAAGAAAAGTCAAACAAACCTCTTGTGGTTACTAAGTTGCCCCAGTTCTGAGCATCCCGTCCGGTCCACCTGTGGACCAAAGAATTTCTGTTTTGCAGATGAAGCCCCTGATCTCTGGTCCAAACTCTGCTCCAGCTTTGGGAGAGCAGATGCCATGGGGTTAATTCAGCTCAGTATCAGTCACACTCTGCTGTGGGAGGCACTGGGCTCATCCCAGTTTGCTCAGAACTGCAGCTCCCAAAACCTTCCAGAATATCAGGGCAGCGTCTGAACCAGTAACACCCATTGCAGCCCCCTGCCTTCTCTGTGAAAGAGGTTGAGATCCCTCTGCCCCTTCAAGGAGAGGGGGAAACTGAGGCAGCCAGGGGCTAGACCCATCTTGAAGGCATGGGGAGAAGCCAGCTTTGCTCAGGGCCATTTCCCACCCGGTGCCCACCAGTGAAAAGAGCCCGTCCCACCTCTGCACCGAAGAAACCTGTCCTGACCTGGCCGACCACGTCCAGGTACCCCCTCTCCATCCCTTCCTCCACCTCCCTTTGAGCCCCTAAATGCTCCTCGGTCCCCTTGCACTGCTGCGAGCCGATTTGACAGGGAGAAAAAGAGAAAAGCTGGTGTTTTTTTTTCCCCCTAAACTCCCTTACAGCCAGCGTGCTGGCTCTGAAAGCCCCTGGCTGTCTTTTGTGATTTCAACAAATCACCAGCACTTAAGCAAAGTGGGCAGAAAATTACAGGTTGTATTGCAAGTGAATGGAGAGGGAGAGCACGCTGGGGCTGAGAAAACAGAGGTTTGCGGGTATAATAGAGAAACCAGTGTCTGGCAGGCTGTGGAAGCCTGCAAAGCCATCAGGTATTAGTTAAATGCTTCGCGGAGTTCACGCTGCGAGGCATAATCGCAGCTTCTGAACAGCAGCCATTTGATTGTCTCTATTATGTCCCTTTAGAAATGATTTGGGAGATATTTTGCTTTGAGCTGTCAAGGTTAAGTCAAGGAAAACGCGCTCCCTCTGGCATAAGCTCCAGGGAGGCAGAAGCCCTCAGCAGAAATCCTCCGGGGGAAGCGGGTGGGATGCCTGTGCTTTCAGAGGTCTTTCCTCCTGCTTTCCCTTCTGACGTTCCTCCTTGCCTTTGCTCCCTGTGGTTTTTCCGCAGCCAGGTCAGCTACCGTAGGGACGAAATAGCGCTAGGGTTGTGTGCCCGGTGTCCAGGAGGAAGGGGCTCTGTGCAGTCGTCCCATCCCACTGCGTCTGGCATTCCCTCCTTGTCACTCCTGCACTTGCTGGCTCGTTTCAGCCAAGCCTGGCTGAGCTGTGGAGGTCTGGGAGGTGGAGGTGTTGTGAAATGAGCTGGGGAGAGATGGAGAGAGGAGAGAAAGACCTCCATTGTGGGTGAGCTCAACCCCTTACTGGCCATCAGAGCATCTCCCCTGGCCACGGGGGATCCCGGTCCTTCTCTCCCACTGTTGGTCCTGGTACCGCCAGGGTCTCCTGTGCCCCAGGGGGAGTGGGGAGCAGGATAAGCCAGGGAATAAATCCCGTGATTTGGGCGTTTGCTGGCGAGGTAACACAGAGGCAGGGGTGGAAGCCCCCTGAAGTATGTCCCCATCCCCACGGACTGCGGCCAGGCCCAGAGACCCCGCAGGGACGTGACCGAAGAACAGCATTAAGCCAAGGATGAGTCGTTTGGATCTTGGAAAAAAGGGATTTTGAAGCACAAAGAAAAACCCTCACCCTTGCTGACCTGGGTGGGAGTCGGAGCCGTGCCCCCAGCTGCCCCCCGTCCCCGGCATCCACCGCCTGCGGGGACACGGGGATGGCCACCGCCAGCCTGCCTGGGAAAGCAGCGCCTGGGGGATGGGGAATAGGAAAAAGATCCTCCGTTGGGGGGTTGATGGCCGCCGTAAATAGATCTGACCAGCGTCACTATCGATTTCTGTTGTGCGGAGCTGTAATTAGATTGAACTGGGGAAGAGGGGTATCGGGCTGCGTCAGCAGAAAAAGAAATTAATAAATAAACAAACGAGCACAGGAAATGTGGGATGCGTCCGCCGCCGGCGTCGCAGGCCAAAAATAACAGGGGTATTAAGGGGTGCGGAGCAGGATGTCACCTCTGTCTAAGTAATGCTCGGCACAGGTTTAAATGCTGGATCACAGTTTTCCCAGCAAGACCCTGATGGTTAGCGTTTGCCTTGGAGCTTTGAGTTATTAATGGGCGACTGGTTTGTAATAATTACTCCTAAAAATTGAATGGGGGGGTGGGAATGTAAGGTTGAAAAGCTGAAACGCTGGGTCTCAGGCTGGCTGTCCAGCACTGCTGGTGGGAATGGGTGCCAGCAGGCAGGAGAGCAAGAGGACAACCTGGATCCCAGTGGCTTTGCTAGGGTTACAGCGGGGTCAGCACATCACCCCCCGTGTCCCGTGGGGGCATGGATGTGTTTACACATACTTACACACATTTATATGTACCTGGTGTATATGTGGTAGAGAGATATAGTATAAGTGCCATCCATGCAGAGCAAAAGCCGTGCTCACAGGGAGTGTGCGAGGTGCCCGCCATCGGCACGAGGTCTCGCCCGCGCCACTGGCACGGGGCCGGAGCCGAGCATGCCGGGGGGATGCCG
>NW_009221805.1:0-25258 GCF_000690835.1 Fulmarus glacialis
TCCCCTGTTAACCAGGACTGCTGGTAGATCAAAGGACAAAACCACCTAATGTTAGCAGTCAGAGTGAAAACAGATTTTCAATGAACAACATAGATACAAAGATGTAAACTGATATAATAAATGAATAAAATATATACCATATCAATGAACATAAGTTTTAAAATTCATATTTAGCTGTGAAATTGAAAAGTCCAGTTCTAACTTTTGGGAGGGTATAGGGATGGAGGAAAGAAGTGCTGTATTAAATATAAACCATTTACTTGAAAAATGACTATATATATTGTAAATTCATGCAAAACCTTTATGTTATTATAAAATATCACAATGGATACCAAACAAGTTTCAATTCAAACAAAATATGCTTTAAAAGAAGTGGAAATCTTACTCCAGTAGTGGAATCAAATGTTAATAAAAATTCAGATCAAATATTCAATCCATATCAAGAAAGAGGTTAATTTCATTCCTTTCCTGGGACATTCCTTCTTAACTCCTGGCAACGTTAACACCTGCTCTGCTTGCATCATTGACTAAGACAATAAAAAGTCTGAATTCTTTTCCTTTGCCCCCTGACTCCCTTATGATACAGAAAGGAACAGTAATTTATCCATGTAAAATGTCTATTTTCTAATTTTTTTTTTTTTACTGGGTCAGAACAAGTCTTCAGAAGGGTCCAGTGACGACGATACGCTAACAAACACATTTTGAACAGTTCAGCACATGTTGCATAACACCCAAAATTAATTTTGAGCACTACTTTAGCTGACCAGTAGCCTTCACTGACTCGTTGAACAGCTATGTAGTTTGCCCTTGTTATCTGTAGTCACTGTTAACATCTTACAGTGCATTTATTTAAACTGGCCATTCTGAATGACACTGCCTTAACTTCCCTTCACCAGTGTCAGGAGAGACTTGTAAGATCACCTTTCTCTGCAGCAGCTTCTTCATCAGTTTCTTTGTGGAAGAATCTTTATCTTCAGTTGACATCTGTGAGAGCATTACGTGAGAAAGAGTCAAGGATGGCCTCTGGGAAACTGGAATTGAGGTTGAAGGTCTCACATTAAAAAAGTCATTTACTTCTGGTTTAGTTTTGCTCTTAGGCATTATTCACGGCTTTGCTTTGTCTTCAAACAAAAGGAGCAGTGGCCCCACTAAAAGAAAAAAATCTGAAGCTATTGAATGTGCTTAAAGTTAGTAAATATTAACTTGTGCTTTCAGGAGTCAATCCACAGTATGTCTTTAAAGCAAGAGAACCTCTGCCTTTCATTGCCATTGCCTTATTGCTGTACTATTTTAATTTCTTTCCTGCCAGACAAGGTATTTCTAATAATACTTTTTCAAGGCATATGGTCTTGTATGTCACTGGAGTGAATCCTTTTTCCTCAGTTGATTATTGCTGTGATATGTTGTTTTCTTGTTAGTACTAACTAAAATAAAATACAAATGTTTACAATGAAATGCAGAAAAATATTTGTTTCGATATTTTGTAGTTCTGGGCTAGACATGTGAAGCTTTAGTATGTATTTTAACGTATCGGGTGCTGACTGCAAAAATGTTCCAGAATAGGTTTGCAAAAATCACGTACTCAAGCTTTGATTGATTTCACAGGAATGTCTTATTGTATGCTTTTGATTATGGGAATGTCAGTGTATTGGCTTTATCGTCTTCACATTAGAAGATTTTTTCACCTAAGTATTTTCACGTATATTTTCAGCTTTTTACTTCTCAAGCAACATAAAACTGAATGTATTTAAGTGCGGCTTACTTGGCCAATAAGTAGGACAGGGTATATTCCTCATTGACAAAAGTGTTTTGATAAGAAGGGTGATCATGTCGACTGAACATGAGCCGGCGGTGTGCCCAGGTGGCCAAGAAGGCCAATGGCATCCTGGCTTGTATCAGAAATAGTGTGGCCAGCAGGAGTAAGGAGGTGATCGTGCCCCTGTACTCGGCCCTGGTGAGGCTGCACCTCGAATATTGTGTTCAGTTTTGGGCCCCTCACTACAAGAAGGACATTGAGGTGCTGGAGCGTGTCCAGAGAAGGGCAACGAAGCTGGTGAAGGGTCTAGAGAACAAGTCTTATGAGGAGCGGCTGAGGGAACTGGGGCTGTTTAGCCTGGAGAAAAGGAGGCTGAGGGGAGACCTCATCGCGTTCTACAACTACCTGACAGGAGGTTGTAACGAGATGGGTGTTGGTCTCTTCTCCCAAGGAACTAGCGATAGGACGAAAGGAAATGGCCTCAAGTTGTGCCAAAGGAGGTTTAGACTGGACATTAGGAAAAACTTCTTTACTGAAAGAGTGGTCAGGCCTTGGAACAGGCTGCCCAGGGAAGTGGTGGAGTCACCATCCCTGGAAGTATTTAAAAGACGTGTAGATGAGGCACTTAGGGACACGGTTTGGTGGGCATGATAGTGTTGGGTCGATGGTTGGACTTGATGATCTTAGAGGTCTTTTCCAACCTAAATGATTCCATGATTCTATAATTCTGTGAAATTTATATCTAAAGAAGGACCACACAATACTAACTGATTTCTAAGGGAATTGTTTCCTCCCATTATAAAGTAAATTTGAACCAAATAATTTAAGCTGTCAAGATAGCAAAGAGTTGAAGTGAACATAGCTTACACAGTGACATTTTTGTTATTGTTTTTCACTTTCAATTAAACAAAGGACTGTTAAATATTTTAAAAGAACAAATTTAGCAATTTAGTAAATGACACTGAGTAAGGATAATATAGTGTTCACAACTTTATCTCAGTAGAAATTTCTATCCTAATATAATCTCAGCATACTGTTATCAGCCTCTTTGTAAGGTGTGCATAAACATGTGTGCAGACATGAATGACAGAATAACTCGGACACCTGTAGATTAATGTTTGCTAGTCATGGCCTCTACAGTCATTACCAGTATCACAGCTACTGGCCTAAAAGTTCCATGCTGTCTTTTGGCAAATAATCAGGAAGTGTCTGCACTGCAGCGGCACACTGTGATGTCTTAGCTATGACCAAGCAAGCTGGAAGGGCAACACAGTTCAGGGACAAGCAGAGGTAGCAACTTGGATCAAGACGAGTATAGCTGAGTCACTGGGTGCTGACCTGGGGGTATCTCAGTAGAGTTCCGCTGTCCTGTGTGGACATAACCAAGTGATTTTATTTGCCACTGTAGATATTCCTAATGAATTCCTCTAAAATGTCCCCCTTGCATGGTTACATATGTGGCTAACTTTATATTCAAACATATTTCACTGAGGACAGTTACAATATTTGCTATGCAAACTTAAGTGTTCATGTGCTTGCAGGGCGAGTGTTTAAATGTCTGTGCAATTTAAGAAAAAAAAAAAAGCATTTTATCAAATTGGCTCTGCCATATTGAAGGCTTCTGCTTTATAATATCTTAGTTTGTATCTCTGCATTTGAGTTTCTCAGGTGAAATTTTACTGTAAAAATAGAGCATCTTGTTTCTGGGAAAAGGAAAAGAAAAGAAAATAAAACCAAACAAGTCATATTCTTTATCATATTTTCTTAAGGCTTTTTTTTCATATTTTGAAAAGTGCTCAGCCTAGGCTTTATTTATCCAGAAGGCTAGCCAAAACATTGGAGGCATCTTTCTGTTGTGCTTGTCAGGAAACTATATTTTTAAAAAAGAAATCTAAAATAGATTTTAATAGCAAAGAGAGATTTTCACAGATATCTTTCCCTTTTACTCCTTCAGTAAAGCAAAGAACTCTCAAGTTACATCTTCCGCTATTATTTTCAGAAGTTTCAATATTATGGGATAACCTGGTATTACAGTATCTTTTGTCAGAGCACCAGAAAAATCTTTGAAAAACATTAGCCTCAGTTTGAATTCCTTGCAGTTTAAATATCACTGTAAAGTACTACAATTTTTCCTTCTAAATGGCTCACCGAGTCCAACTTTTATTCTGTTTCTTCCTCCAGTAATCCTGTAGGGTCATGTGTCTTTTAAAGAACACATCCAACAAATGTGCTGTACACAGGAGTGATCAGGTCAGCTCCAGAAGGATCTTAGTTTTGTACATTTTATAAATAGCCTTGTGGTTACCCAGTAGTTAATGTCTATTATAAATATGGGCTGCTTCCAAAAAGGGAAGTCCTTTACCACCACCTGTCCTCTGTCCCAGACACCAGCTTTTCATTCCAACCGCATTCCCAGTGCCAGCTCAAGGGGCCACGTGGGGAGTCAGATCAAACCAATGGCTGGGATTATAACTTAGAGTCTCTTGGTTTAGGTTTCATGTACTGATGGGGAATATCAGGATTTGTTCCTTGTGTGTATGTTCTTTTTTCATGTACTAATAGACTATATTTCTATAAAGATTCTTTATCATAAAGTCTCCAAATTCTTTAGCCCAATACAGGAAGAAATTGAAGCCATTTGACTTGGATAGCTATAGTCACAAGAGGTACATTTGCAGGCACTTTCTATACTAGATTAGGAACTTCCTCTGTAGCGGGAAATAGTCCTTTGCTTCCCCAGAGAAAAAGTCAAATTCTATAATTTGAAATGAAATTGTTATCCTAGTAATAATCTCTTATATGAGCAGTCATAAATGTAACAGCTAATGAAAATGAGTTTTTAGAATGTTTTCCAAACATTTGTATACAAGCTTAAGTTGAAGACATAGGGTCTGTTCGTTTGAATAAAACCAGGATATAACCATCAGATATAATATTTTCTTTTCTTTTTTTTTTTTTTTTTTGTTCTTTTGGTACAGTGAATAATTGCTTCTGACTTTTAAAAAGGAAATGTTATTGTTTTGGAGAACGATTCGGTACATTTAAAGTGCTGCTTTCAAAGACGCGCTAAAATCTTGATGAGATTAGTATTTACTTTTACTAGGAATTTTTGTGCTAATTAGCAAATAAATGATGTTAGGCTAGACTTGACACAGCTACAGTAGTCATTACTAAAGAAGTACAAAAAATCATTTTTGACTCAATAAATAAATGAAAAAACATTGGAAGAAAAAGTACCTGAGAATGAATTAGTTACTGGTTTAATCAGGTCACCATGTTTCGTTACAATGTACAATAGTATGAATAAAAAAAAAGTAATGGAAGCTATGGACTTTTCCTAAAAAACAGGGGGCACAAGGAATTTATATCATTACCAAACTGTTTTCTAACAGTTTGTGCACATTATGGCATGGAAACCTGGGCTCAGTTCTCTCCTTTATTCTGAGTCAGCATGTTACATGGAAAAGGAAAGTGATCTGAGCTTGAAGATTACACTGAAGAGCGTGTTGCTCTCAGTCTATTCTGCAATCTCTTCATTGATGTGTTATTAGCAAATCCAGGCAAATTACTTAAATTCTAGATTCAGAGCTCCTCCTACTCGAAAGTAACTCTCTTGAAACGTGGTCAGTGTTAATTCACAAATGGTTCAGTGACAGTTCATTGAGAACTGGAAGTGGTCTTCAATCTCCTGGGGAACGGTACCCTAGCTACTGAGCTAATTTGAAGAAAGGGGACATCACTTTTGCCATGCTGTTATGCTGTACCAAAGTGTTTCACTTGAATCTGTTCAGTGAATTCAGTATAAATATATAGCTTGTTTCTGGATGACCAAAAGTGAGGTTTTAAGTCTAATATATTGTCAAAACCAGCCTGCCTTTGTCACCCTGTTCTGCTAATGAAGTTATTATAATGTTGGGAAATGAAAGTTGTGGTTAACCAAGTTGCTAGTTTTGAAATAGTTTTACTTTATTATTCAGAATTAAAGAGTCCATTCAGAAACTACAGTTTTCCTAAGTTCAATATCTATGAACTATTTTGAAAATATTTTTATAGTTTCCTTTATCTGCTATAATTTCTCTTCCTGTCTTTGAGCTGTGCTTCTCATACAGCTTCTTGGCATTGTCTCATGTTGATGAAGTGTGTACCACTGATTATTTTATGTTGCTCTTTTAAAAATACCTCACACTAAAATTAACATTTTGATGTTTTACTGGAAGCAAGGCCATGCCTTAGTGTCATTCTTTAGGGCAAAAAGCACAACTACATTGTCCAATTTTATTTCTGTTCATAGCTAAATACCATATTTTATGTAGCCCTATAGAACATATAGATGATCAGATACAGAGCTAGTTCTCTGGATATGTGATTCTGTATCTCCATTTCTGCCTCCGTGTTTTGTTGATGACTAATCCTGACACAAGTACAATAGACCTGAGCCAATAATCTTTTTTTGTATTGGTGATCCTTAGTCACAAAAATAGTCCCTTGCAATCAGTCACTTTGAGCATGGAAGAGAAACATCACTTATTCAATTCGGGGTGGTACATAATGTGAAATTCAGGATGTGAGATACTAATTTTCAACTGAAGTTCGCAGTGCGTATCAGGCCAAGTTACCCCAACCAGCACAGAGTGCAAATTTTGGTTTGCTGCACTGCCAGCAATAACTGTACCATGGCAGTAGTAAAAAGGTGAAATTTCAGAGAAAGAGCAGTTGACATATCTGCTATTATGCGCCTGCACACATCTTGGGAAAGGCAGCAATGACTGTAGTTAGGGCTTAATCAGATACTGGCCAATAGAAGCAGCTATCGAAATGCATTGAAGTAACGCATCTTCTGGTAGTCTGTTCACACACAGTCCCAGCTTGGTACTATTAATTTTTCAGCTCTAGTAGCACCCTTCAGACTCAATAACAGAAGGAAAGTTGTTGCAATTTGACATGTTTTCATTTCTACCTAGCTGCCTTTCTGCAATTAGTGACAGTGGGGAATAGTTAAAACAAACCGGGGTGATGGTGGGCAATAAATAAGTTTGCAATGTACTGTAGAGGACAAAAATTGCTGATTCAACTTATGTAGCCAACGCCTCTAAAAAGCTAAGAAAGTCTTAGTCCCTCATGTATGGTTCTGGTGTCACTGCTTTTGGAATATCTCTTGACTTCAGGTTACCAGATTTTTTTTTTTTTTTTTCTGAATGCAGGCCACTTAGAGAAAGCAATACAAATTCTTAGAAGCTGGAGAACTGATACATGAAGAAAAACTATATGAATACTTTTGAAGAGACAGGACTTTGGCTTATAAATATTTGAATTCTATACACATCAAGGAAAGAGAGAAATGTGGATTGATACCATGGGGCTATAATTATGAGTGAAAGGATGAAATATAAAAAAGGATGCATCAGACTGAAATTAGGGAAATACTCCATGATGTTCTGATATTTCAGTTTGCAGAAGAATCTCTTGAAGAAACAGTCTCCTAGGACTTCCACAACTAGAGGAGATAAACTTTGGAAAACATAGTAAAGGACCAGTTATGCCACTGAGGAGATCTGAACCAGTAACAGCCCCTTCTCTATCCTTACTTCTATTACAATATTTCTGTATAGAATTGCTTATTTAGATGCTAAAAGGGGAAGTTTTCACCTTTAACAAGCTAATATGATCTTTAAAGAATCTATTATTATAAAATAAACTGTTTTAGCAGGGTACATAGCAGGAAGTATGTTTTGAAGGAAAGTTTAAATATTTGTCTGAGGACTGTTTATGTTACCCAGAAAATCATCAAAAATGGAGCATGTTTGAAGCCTATGCCTGTGAAAGGAGCAGAATATATTTTTAGTACTGCTTCATACTATAGTGTCTAGTCAAAACTCAAGATTATGCATTATTATACAGGATCCTAGAACATGATACCATGTTCAAACATTTGGTCACGGCTGTCTCCATCAAAAAGCTGGCTCCAGAAAGTAATACATACAATGTCTGGGTTGAGGTGGCAGTTTTATTAGTCATTTAACTTTTTTTTTACTAAGAGCAAGAAAATGAAAAAATATAGTATGTTGATAAAATTACAACTTCATGCAAGAGCAAAACCAAGAAGTTCCAGTGTCATGCCAAACAGGAGAGAATACTGTATGCTATTGTCACACTTACTGCATTTATTCCTCAAAATGATACTATTATTTTTAATAAATAAATAAATAAACAAAGAAAGCACCATAAATTAAACTAATGGAAGGCCACAATTCTCCATAATATAGGCTGCTGTGTCTTGAAAATCAAGTCCCTGTAGAACTCATGGCATAAAATTGATACTGTTACATTGAACAGGTTCTTAGTTTATGTTTTGTTCTGTACACTAGCCATTTAATTAACAGAAACTAACTGCAAATATTATTCTCTCTGATACCTCTTGTTTTATATTCCTTGAGATTTTATTTTTTTCTTCTTTAAAAGCAAATGGATTTTATGTTTATTTAAATTTCTTTTTAGCTTCAAGAGATCAGCAGGGTGAAAAAAATATCCTAAATGTTTTAGAGAACAGCTGTAGAAGGTAGTGTTTACACATTTTTTATGTTAGATTTTGATAAAATTTCTTTGTTGATTGATGGTATAAAATAATTTCTGTTAACATTTCATAAACTGGTAGCAGCAGTTTGTTTTTTTACTACCAAGGAATTTATTTGAACTTCATGCAGCTTGTAACAAAACCACGATTTTCATTTTGATCTTCTTCAGAGAAGTTAGCTCTGTAATTACTAGAGACTGTCATTGCTGTAACATTTGAGACTGCAGAGGTTTGCAAAGGTTTCCTCCTCCCACAGGCTTTGTCTATATTTGTCAACCCAATAAAGACTGTAGGGTGAAACCTGAGGAGTGCTGATCCCATGTATCTCCTGCTGACATCAGTAGAAGCTTAGCACCTATCAGCATCAAAGAGTTTTATTACTGCAGCTGACTCTCAATAATACAAAACAATTAAAAATAATAGCAAATGTAACAAAACCCAAATGATCCAATAGATTCTGGGAAAGGTTTTGAGGATACTCTAAAAATTTAGAAACATCTTAATTTTACAATTCAGCGTTTCAGTTGTGACCAGACTGCATCAGCAAAACACGATACAGAATGAAATTCAGATCCAAAGCTGAAGTAAATTTTATAATGATGAGAGTTCAAAAAGACTGGCTGTGATCTATATAAAAATTAATACGAAGTCAACCTGAAATAACACTGTGATAGGAATTAGCATTGTCTCTGCTGTCAGAAGTTATTTTCACATTTAAATGACATGTGCATCCATGGTGAACATTTAGCCTTTTACTTTCTGTCCACCACCCTATCTGTTTTGCTTTTTGACACAGGAATGTTTTTTTTACCTGTGTCTGTAGCACTTTACACAATGGAGATTCTGAACCATAACTGAAGCTCCAGTAAAACACATAAAGAATAATAAGAAATAGCATTGCTTACACTATTGAGACTTTAGTCTCAATATGCTTTTCCAAGGATTCTAGTCTTCAGTGTAAATTTGTCCAATCTTAGTTCTTTCTGCCATACTACTTCTCATAGTTCATTACTGTGGTCTGGTGTTTATTATCTTTATCTGAGTGGTCTGGATTTACTTGGGATGAAGCTGATTGAATGTCACCTGCCTTTTTTAAAGTTGGCAGCAAGGCTTGGTGTATTTGCACTTGCTTGTGCCTGCAGTCAGTGTAGCTAGGACTTTGTTCTAGTCCTATACTATGCTTTGATATCTATTCAGCTGGACCTAAAATTTATTTGTCCTCTCAAAAGAGTAAAGCGTTCAGAAGCCCTGCAGATAAGAAATCATAACAGAGACATTTTCTAGTCATGATAAAGGCATAGCTAAGCCTGATTATAACTGGAATTGCAGTTGCAATACCACATTAAAACCAAAGTTTGAAAATGAATCATAGGAAGTCCAAGAACAGAGATCAGACCTCTAACCTATGAAGGAATAAATAGGATTTTGCCACAGGGCATAAGCATCAACCTGCACTTTCCTTTGAAAGCTACTGCAGACATTAAAAAAAGCACAGACTCCGGGACTAACAATAACTCAGTAGCTGAAAAGGCTTTTCCAATGTACAGTATCCAATGTATAAAAGCCAAGTTCTCTCTGAAGTGGACTGTATCTCATCTTTACTGCCAGCTAGCCTTTCAGCCTTTAAAATGTTCAGAATGCATTGCTATGGAGAAAATCACCGAAGCATGAGCTGGCATATGAGCTTTTAAAGTTCTGTTCATTATTTCCCAGTCCTGGGCACTGTTTTTCCTTTTCAGAAAGACAACGTATCTTCTCTATCACTATCTTGTAATAGTCAGCCTTCCATGCCCTTTTCCTCCTTATTTCCCTCTTTCCTCCCACTTTCTTTTCTGCTAAGACATCTTCAAACACAATACTATGTGTTCAAATAACAACTGTGCCAAAAGTTGCAGAGAAGTACACTGGCTTGCAGATGTGCAACTTCATAGTGAAATATCAAGTGTTACTGCAACGTCCACCTAACTGGACATTCATAATTGCCAACTTTGTAGCATAGACTACTGTTTTGTTCATGTACCTTGCAAACATAAAAAGTTGAATTGAGAGAAAATTAATTGCATTTTTTTAATTCTAATCATATTGTGGAATTGCAATGACACCCAGATAATTTTCATAAAGTTTCCATCACACACTGCACAATCCCTCCCAGAGCGACCAGTCATACAAAAGAACATGAGCTATATCCCAATTTATAGTGAACATATAGTTCTGAGAAAGTTCCCCTATACCTGCAAGAAATTACTCATCGTGAGTTAAAATGCACTGTTCATTTGCATGCAGCTACTACGTACCATCAACTGTCTAGCACTACATGGCTGAGAAAAGCCTACGCATGTAGATAAGTCATTGGTGGCATCACTTTCCTGGGAAGAGTCATGCTTGTTCGTGTAGGTATCTGCGATATTGGCCTATGTAAAAAATATTCCTTTTTATACCATTACGTCAGGCCAAGAATTCAGGTAATTGGAATTATTATTTTTTTAGGTCTTGCTATTTTTTAGTGTGTAAGCCATTTCTTCATAGTTTCAGAGTATTGGTGGAATACTCTAAAACTGTGTTATCATGCCACCTTGATCTGTTTTCATGTCTGTAGCCAAGAGATATACCAAAGATGTATGGCTCCTTACAGTATATATCAGTGCAAACACAGATTTAGCTCTGAAGTCCCAAGAAGGACCAATCATTAATTTCCTGGTCTCTTAATCAAATACATTTTCTTTGTTGAAAGCCTCTTCCCAAAATCATTACCTGTTTTAATAAGATATATAGTGACAATCCTGAAATTTCCCCACTCTAAGAGAACCTTGCAGAGTTTAGGAAAACTTTTCAGGTCAGTGAGATTCCAACAAGACTCAGAGTCTTTCCATGAGGATAAGTAGAATTCACCCTAAAATAATTCTGGCGAAAATATTTAAAAGTGTCTGTGATACCCTCACTTTTAAGATGGGCAGTGAGATTATTTGCCAAAGGAGTTAACCACCAAATCTGGAGAGTGGATAGGTGATTTGAAATTAATGTATGCAATATACAGTGCTATATAGAGCACTATTTGTTGCACTGTTTGTGAAATAACATTTTTCAGCATGTTTTCAAATCAGAGGAAAGTCTTTACATTCCATCTAAATTTCATTACCTATGAGATGGATACATAATAAAGGCTGATGAACCAGAAGGAATGATATCAGTTAAATTGAAGTCTATGACTTACACTTATCAGAGAAAAATAAGCACAGCAATCAACTGGGTTGAGTAGATGCATTGTATTGTTCAGTAGCAATTTTTGTCAGCTCTGAATTCGGCCATAACTTGAAGGCAACCTGAAGGAATCCAGTTCAGTTAGTTATATCAGAAAGATCCTAAACACATGTTAATTTAAACTGGCTCTAACGGTATTTAGCATCGTTTCACAGCAGTTGTACAGGTAAGACCTAGATAATTTTTGAATTTTTAGTTCACAAAAATAAAGCAATTTCAAACCTGTACCAAAATTTGTGAGATCATTTTTCATATAAAGTAGCTGGACATAAACAAGAGAATTTAATATTCCAGGCTGCTCTATCCTACAGATGACATGAGCCAAGGTCTCCTTTTCCTGTTCTTGATGGGCTGTTCAGGTAAATGATAAAGATCTAATGAATTAGAGTAAAGACTAATAGCTAACAGATGTACAGATGCTATCCACTCTATTAATTAATGCTGCTGTACATTATGTGGAACTAATGCAAATTACTGTATGAGGAATGTTTACAGATTGGAATTGTGCTTAGCAACTCAGTGAGCACCTCAGTGGAAGTACTTCCAATATATTAGGAAAAGCACTGTGAAGGAACTAGTAGGGTACAATCACCCAGCATCACCTGATCTTCAGCTTCTAATTAGCTCTCCTTGCTTATGAAATTTTTGTTCAGTTTGAGTCAGTTAAGGCTGCATTTTATCATTACTTTTAAAAAGGTAAGATAATATTGAATTTTCCTACAGTTAAAAAATTATAAACACAGAAAATTAGTATTGCTGATGAAATGGTCTTCTGTCTCAAAAGACTTATTTAATTAAGTATATCTAAAAAGACATATAAACTGTGGCACTTTTAAATCTCATACTGTGGTCCCAACATGTCATTCATTATATGTCACATTTTTCAGGCTCCTAAAAATTATCTTTTCATTCACTCCTCAAAAAGGATGATTTGTCCAAATATTACAGGGAATTGTTTCTTTTGATATTCAAATGAGTTCAGACCCAAACTAACATTTAAAGGGAACTCAATGATGAATTGCAAATTACAACTGACATGAGTCTTGTATGGTTGATAGTTTAGTCAACAACCAGTTGTCTCTTTCACATAAATACTACGCATACTGGAGTAGAAATCTTCTCAATTTTTTTTCATAATATAAAAATATGTTTGAACAAATTAATTGTTGAGTTCGGCCAGTTTTTAACAATTGCCTGTATCCAGCTAAAACACTTGAGCTGATTCTTAAGATGAAGAAAAGAGAAATATTAGTAGTTAAAAGAGGAACAGTGAGCAAAACAAGCACACTTCACCTGAAGCACAGAAGTTAGGTACGATATGTACAAGACAGTGAGAAGTGATAGAATCAATAGCAGAAATCAATACAAATTTGGTATAAACTTGTGTTTATACCACACACATGGTATCACTAGAACAGGTGTCATGATATTTAGACACTGTGTGTAAGCAGTGCCATTTTACAAATATGCCTTTGGTAAAAAAGATTTTCACATCTAATAACTAAAGCCAGCTATCTAAGCAGGGTTATTATTTTTTTCCTGATTAAAAATATATACCTATTGAAAGACTCTTTGGTTGCCTGTTATTTAAGGGAGTTAAAGTCTGTTATGTGCTTTTAAGTGTGAAATTAATTTACTTTATTCTTAGCATAAACAGAGGTATATCTGCCCAGTAGTATCCATGAGCAACTTGTAAGCAGTAAAAAAAAATGCTTTCTTATTTTGCAATAAGGTCTTTATTCCATTTTGTATATCAGTTATGGAATTAAATTTGATCATTAAAACTACCACCCAGCCATCTGTATTAAATACAGTGTTTTAATAATGATTTTTTTTGGTCTTAAAAAAGCTAGTTTATTGGAGACTTCCAGTCTGAATTCAGGGTTTCACAGTAATTTTGGGGTATTATGAACTGAAAAAAAAGCAAACAAAACCTGTAGTAGTAATCTGCTACAATGTCATACCTGCTGCAGTGTTTATAACTCCAGCTGATCTCTGGTAAGCTGAGTGTTAAATTTTTATTTAACATAGTCAGGGACTCCTGAAGCCTTTGCCAGGATTGTAGAAGGAAACAACCACTTGAGGTTTGGGCTGCCTGCAATCAAGTCATTAGCTTAAGGAATAGCAAAAGTTCTGGAATGAGATTATTTATGAACCTAATTGACAGCCTGCACTGGTTTACTATAAGAAAGGGAAAAAAGGGGAAAAAACTACTCTTAAAATGGAACTATTAGAGCAATGAAATTACTTGGTTTGCGTATTTTCAACCTTCTTGAATTTATAGTTGCCTTGCTGGGAGAAATTTAACCACTGTCCGCTGAGGAAATGTTATTTTATTTTTAAAATCCTGTTGTGTCAGCATCCAAGATTTCCTTGTAGTACATTGTTTAACATCTCTACGGTCCTTTTTTAAACATGATAAATTGCCTTTCACACCTGACCTAACAAATGCCCTGATGCAAATTCTATTTCCTCCTCAAATGTCTATCAGTATGTTCAGTGTAAGAGATTTCAAAATGTCTGTAATTAGGGTTAGTTCAGGATTCTAAAGGGGTTTTAACTTTGCTCTACCAAAGCTTTCTGTGCTCTGGTTTCTTGTCCATAAAATGAAACTAGTGACACATTATTTATGGTCAGGGCAGTTCTGAAAATAAGCGAACATATACTGTATGAGTATTCAAAATAAAAAGATTTTTGCTTTAGCTGGGTAAGTCTTCTATTTATCTGTGATATTTATCAGCATTTATAATAACTAACTACTCCTTAAGTGCTTTGAGAGTCTTGGATGAAAACATCGTTATTAATAGGTCTTATCTGCAGTTTTTCTGCTGTTCTTATACAGATATTTTCACCAACTCAGAAGCGGTATAAATCCTTGCATACTTAACATTCATTGTCATCTGATTTTCTTGATTGTAAAGGTCATCATCAGCATAAACTAAACCATAAGTACTAAGATTTAAAGCTGAGTAAGTAGAATCAGTTGATAGTTAAAGAGCTTAAAATAGCCTACTGTAGCTTCTGGTAGAAATGTAACTAGCATACACAGAATTTCCTCTGCTTTACTCCTCAGCTGAACCCAAGCTAATCCCTTTTTTGACGCAATCATTTGATCAATAAATGAGCAGCTAAAATGAAAGTAATTTTTCAAAAGAGGACATTATAACTGTGTGAAAAATCAGCGTTTGAGCTTTGGTTAACTATTTTAAAATATTTCAGTCAGATTGCTTCTCAAAACTGCTAGATTTAACACACAATAAAACTAACTTTTCCATTTGACATTTCTCTTAGTGTCCATTTACTGAGGAGGTTAATGTTTACCTATATTACGAAAGAAATGGCTTCCCTATCGGTTCCACATTCCTCTCCATAGTCTTTCCCTTTGTCCCAAAGAAACTGTGGAGCTGCAGGGGTTTTTTTTATTCAAACCCATTACCTTCACATATTTAAGCAATTGTTTGTGCATTGCAGAACTCTCCCAGAACTTGTATGTAGTTATAGAGCCATTCACACAGCTTTCTGAGCAGTGACTGCACACAGGGAAATAGGAGCATCCTTCTTTTACAGAAAAGTTAGTGTTCAGTTGTCTGTGGGTTTGAGGTCTTCCATGCTGCTCCCTACTCATTTTCTCCAGCATTCCTCCAGTCTGTTCATTAATGGCTAGATATGATAGGATAGATATGGCTATAGAAGGATATAGATGTTGGCAGGACAGAAGGGAACAATATAAATTGCAGCAATTTAATTTCCAGTGATCACAGAACCTTCTGAAGAAACTGGTGATCTCCTCTATGACTGCAGCTGTAGGTTCTCACGAACTCTCCCTCTCCCCAGCTTTAATGGAGGTGAGGGACTCCCTTTCCCATCTCTCAGATAGATATAAAGAAGGCACCTCTTAAGAACCTTCTGGCTCATATGAGCAAAACTGGGCGGGGTAAAGATGGATTTGCATGTGTATCTTCCACTAACTCATTCATTCTGAAAAATTTTAGCTGTTGCTCTTTGCCAAAAAGCCTTACTGCACTGAGGTTGAATTATGTATTTAGTCAAAATTCTTTGGCCAAGATTTTCGGAGTTTTAAGGAGAGCTGACACACATCAGTACTTTCTCTGCTAACAATTAGTTAGCAGCTGCTGTAAGGAAACTGAACAGCCAGAACTGGTACAGGTGTTAAGACATTTTTTCCAGCTCATACTACAGAGGATTTTGAGCACTCCTTGTTGGTTTGCTCTATTAAAGAACTTTGATATGTTCCATTTGATACAAAGCTGGTTGTAAGGAGCAATCCATAAAACATGTTCAAGGCTGATAAGGTGAGTAACATGGAAATTAGAGTAATAGAGTGATAGAGCGGTGAGGGGTGAATGGAAGAGGAAGTGATAGCTATGGAACCAGAACCCTGAGTCTGATACAATGGAAAATGGTAAGCCAGAAAGGTGTCCAAAGAGGGTTTGATCATTTACATCAGAGCTCCAGGCTAGGAAGGTAATAGCAGCTGTGCTTTGAGTCGGTTGAAGAAGGAACAAGTTCTGTCAAGGAGATTAGAGCTGAATTGATTATTGTCAAGATGGAAGATTATAATGAGGTTGATACATTGCAATTTTGTTAGTCAATAATATGAAAACCACACCATGTTAATAAGTTTGGGGACAATGGGATTGGTTTTGCTTTCTCCCTTTTAAAATTTTATTTTATATAATGTATCCACTCTCTTCTTTACTGGCTGTGTATCTTCCACAGGTTTTTCACTCTAATTATTTCCTTTCTTGTAGTTGCTTTTAATATATAGTGGAAGTATTCAGTCACAATATAGTAAATCTATTTTCTTACGTGTTTATAAACAATGCACGTTATTTATTTTCCAAACTATACAATAGTTTATGAGAATGAGGACCTACTACTGTGATCGCTGATTTTCCTGCTCCATTAATCTGCAAAAAGCTCAATTTCTAACAAAATCTAAATCCATTCCAAAACCAATGTAATCTCTAATATTAATTAGTTTTTGTAATGCTTTTAAATAAGATATGATATATGATCTTCCGTTAAGTATATGCATGATTTCTATGGGAGAAAACTGCAAAATGTTTCTAGGAAATTATTGGGGGGGTTGTTTGTGAGTTTTTTTGATTAAGCATCACTAATCAGTTCAGTTCATCTTAATCTGTAGGTGAACATGTACTTTCATAAAATAATATGCCTGTTTTATTTTTTATTGTTCAAACCATTTATGTTTTATATCGCTCTACTCTTCTGTCAAATATTGTTTGTCTTTATTTTGGTTCATCATTCACACATTTAACTTATGAATGTGCACCCTGAGCTATATTTTTAAAGAAGATTCATTCTCCTCCTGACTATACTGCAGAGAAATATGAACTCCTAGGCTAATACTAACTTGTAAATAGCTGAAATCACTATTTATTCAGTGAATATACTGTACAGACTTATTCTTTCAGATGTTTTGAGCAAATAGTGGCTCAAACAATTTTCTGTTCTTTCCTGTGTAGAATTCCAATGTGAAGTTCATGAGAGACTGTAGATTTCTTGTGTGGAAATTTCAAAGGAGAACTTTTATGCTAATATTTTTATTATCTATATTATCTGTGTGACAATACAACATACACATATTATTAATAACTATCCTTTGTTCTCTTAGAAATATGATACAAGTTTGAGTGGCATCAGCATTAAAGGTTTTATGTAAAGCTACATATATAAATAAACTCCAAGAGCAGAATTTTATTCGTTACTTTTTTTTTTTGGTCAAAGGCAAATTAAAATGGAAAGTGAAGTAATGTTAGAATAACTTCTTTCTGGTCTTATATCCACACTCTCCTTTAAGACAAATTCACTCCCTCCGAATTTACAGGATCCAGGCGTCTTCTTCCTGAAATTAATAAGATTCACTTTGGCCAAATCAACACTGATCTTTTTTTTTTTTTTCTTTTTTTTCTTTCAAAAGGGAAATAAAGCCAGTTGGTTACTATGAGACAAGTTAGACTTACAAATGCCAATCATATGACTCTTTCTTTCCTTCCCCATATGCAATTTCTACCACAGGGAATAAATGACTGACACACCACCCCCTACCATCATAACAATGTGTCACCCAAGACCATTGTTTTGCAAACATTAGGGGCATCCCTCCAACTGGCCATAAAGTTGCAGACACATTTTTCAATCATTACTTTGCCCAACGCAGGAAGCTGAAGTCACACCATTTAATGTGTACTCATGATAAATTTCATCTTCTTGTATAATAAAATGGAACCTAATGAAGCACAATTGCGGTGAATTAGACAGCAGTAGAACAAGGCAGGAGAATACCCACTTATTGACATTACCAAACATATCTAAATGCATTGACTTCTAAGCCAACGCATATTCAATTATTAAAAAGGGGCCAGGGGAGCATACTGTTGGCTTCGTAAGGAACAAGATTATAACAGTTCATTAGTTATTAATTAATTGACAGTCTCATTGCTTAATGTCTTTACATTTAATAAATACTTCTATACCCAGTGACTTACTTCTATCCATTTTATTTTTCATCAACATGTAAAATATGACATTTTATTTCTTCTGTCCACACAGAACTCCCCCACACAGAGGGGGATTAAATGGTCATGTTTTAGCAATTTTTTTTCATTTTATATTCTAACTTCCTAAAATTTTACTATTCTTCTCACATGAGGTTATGTGGATCACTAATATAACTCCTCTGTCTTTTTTTACTTTACTGACATTTTGCTTACATTACTATACAGCAGTGCTGTGGTACTATGTGGTACGTCTCCTGATAATCCATTGATTATGTTTGTATAACAATTCAGCATGACACGGTTTTGTCAAAAATGAAGTAGCATGTGTACAAACTATTACTCTAAATTTCCAAAAAGAAAGTCAGAATTGACATACCAGCTCTCTCACATTTTGAAAATGTGAGATTTCATGATAGAATTCAGATCTGGGTGAGTTTTAAACATTCTTCCTCAAAAAGTGAGTATGCAGATCTACCTAGCTCAAAATAAATATCATGCTCTATTATCTGTAACCTGTAAACACCTCAGAGTTCCTAGCATCAGTATTGGTTAAATTACTAAGCCTGATTTTAGTTTTTTTTAAATTTAGAAATCTCTACTGTGCAAATGTATTCTTTAATGATGATGGAACAAACAACTTCAACACATGCTTAAAATAAGTAAATTAATACTTAATTCTAAAGCTAGAACTCTAGAATAAAACATTCAAAAATGTATTTTCCACAAAAGTTTCAGGATGAGTTTATAAGCTGGTATATTACAAACAAATGTTTTTTAGGGGAGTTCGGCAGACAGGAGAAGGAAATCCACTACTATTTCTGACAATACAGAGATGAGAATAAGACAAAACAGAAAGCAAAATGTTAAATGTATCTTTGAAGGTAAAGCTAAAGTCTATTTCCTCTTCCATTATGATTTCTAAAGAAATAAAAATGACAGTAATGTGTTCTGCCACAGTTCAGGAATCTGTAAGTTATACTATGTCAACTCAGACTTAGATTTCCCTGGTTTTTTTTTGTAACAGCCTACTCATGAGGAAGAGATAATATCTTTTTTGCTTTCTCAAAAGAAGGAAAACTTTCAGTCAGCTGGGATTTATCTGCTTTACATGCTTTATAGCACATCTACTCTAGTTCATGCCATGCTCTACATTAAAATTTTAATCATTTTTCAATACCTGCATTGCTTTATTATCACTGTATGACCAAGTTCTAAAGTAACTCCTTGAGTCTGGAAACACATATACATATATGCATAAGCTTACTCTTGTGAGTAGTTCCCTGCCTCTTGGTTGGATTTATTATGTGAGTAAAGTTTTGTGTATATATACAAAATTTGCAAATCAGAGCTTAGAAATCCACTCAGCATTAGGCTTGAACAAAAAATGAACTTTTTTGCCTAAAGAATATCTCCTGAAGAAAGCTATTTTGTAGTCATTAAAACTTTTCTAACTTTTTCTAGTTTGGAATTTTTGGTTGGAAAAAAAAGTAATCAAGAATTGATTCAGCAACAGAAAATTTTCATGCTTATATTTACATCAAAAATTATGATCTGAACAATCAATATTTTTGAAATTTCCATTCAGTTTTTATTTAAAAACTCAAAAAGGGTATAATTTATTTTAAAAATCCATCCAGTTCTGTTTTAACACGAACTCTTTCAGCCATAACTAACATTTCAGTCAAAATATTTTTCATAATGTCTGAATATTTGATTCTTTCTTACCAAGGGCCAAATCTTCCTATGTAAATGGACATTGTTCCATTGATGCTAAATTGGCACCATTCTGTATCAGGCAAAGATGCAAAAATGCTATATATTCCTGGCAAAAATGTCATTCCCCAGGTGGTATGATTTTTTTAAAAAACTTACTTCAGTAGCTTTTTAATTTTTTTGAAGTTTAAGATTTTTAAAGAAGTTGTAAAATAGGAAGATAATAGGACAGTAGAGACTTTCTGAACTTTATAGAAAAAGCATCTGCTTGCAGTAATTCTTATAGAGGACTTCAAACTGTAACTCGTACACCAGAATTTTAAGTGCTATATTTATTTAGTATCTTCAGTTTTCCTTACATTTCCTTTCTTTACAGAGTATCTTCTATAAATACAAAACAACCTGTTTCCTTGACTCAGTATCAGGAAAGCAATGAATCATTTCATATAATGAGGTGCTGAAGATGGTATGAATATTTAAAATGTAGATATACAATCTAACTCTAAATAGAATGTCTATGCCTGGAATTCCAAAAGCTGCTAGAGATTTTTGAGCTTTTATGTATAAGTGAAGTATAAGTGAAAATATCTACATTGTGAAGCTGAAAGTGAGGACTTGAAAGGACTGAGACATAAATTCTTCCTACTCATTCCTATACACTGTTCCTTCTTGTCTTAACGGAAGTTTTGTGTCAAGAGTTTGTTGCAAATTGTAAATCATAACTTATTTTCACCTGTCAGCAGAATATTAAAGTATAAATGTCTATGAAAATTAATTCACACATCACTGTATGTGTAAACTTCATTATTACAAATTTGCTGCTTTTCAAATTTGTGTTCACTTTTGTCTAAATGAAATTCTGTGATTTCGTCTTGTCTGCCTTAGGTTAGAGCATTGCCTTGTACAAAATTAACACATCTAATTGCATAAATACTTATTCATAGATGGTGTTCCATGTAACTCAGTAGAAACACTTATTTTGTAAAGTGTGGCATCAGACTTGGGTCTCTCCTTACTAGTAAAAATATAAATCTGTTTAAAAGAATATCTTACAAGAAGCAAAGTACTTTCTAGCCACACAGAAGCTTCAAAGTGTCTGTTTTCTTATTTAGTGTTGGTTTTATATCTTAAATATTGCTTCTCAATTCAAGAAACAATTTCGAGTGAAACTGTGCTAATGCAAAAATCTCTTTCTAATTTCCCTGTGTATCTCTGAGCATGAACAGTAGGCAGGATGTGACTTTAAATTTCTTCCATTTCTGTTTACAGCCGAGAATGGGAAAGACTGCTCAGATTTGCCTTTTACTTGTTTAAATCAGGGATGAATCCAGAATTTGGGGTTACAGTATTTTCCAAGGTTTTTATTAAGTTAACATGGATCTTCCAGGTAATACACAAATGTTTCAGAGACCTCACATGAAAAGGGGAAAAAACATGGGCTAAGTAGTCTTTAGCGCTTATGTTTCTGCTAACCAGGAAACCAGGGTCATAGTTCATCCCAATAATCAATTAGCCTAAACGGTATCTCCCAGAAAGTGCATTCATAAAAAGAATCGTGTAACTTTACCATTGCACTATCTATCAAACCATGTTTGCTGTGACCTAGTCAGATTACAACCCAGAGCAGTAAGGAATGCAACACTGTGGCATGAGAAGGATGTGGCGCATTACCCATGTGTGATAGCCCAGCCCAGCCTTGCGGCTGCCTGTTGAACACATGGCTGGCCTGTTTACAAAATGAACCTAAATAAGCTACAGCATCTTTGTTTAATTTGCTATTATTCACACCATTTTATTGCATGTCATACCATTCACCATTTCAGACCACCATGAATGAACATATTTATTTGTATATGACAGAAAATAAGTGTGCAAAAATTAATAAGTATGATCCTGAATGAAGAGGAGTATTAAAATCCTGTACATTTAATTTTCAGTCTGGCAACGTATTTCCGAGGTTTGGATAGTGGATGTTCCAGCAGCGACTTGGGAAACTGTTTCTTCTGGTAATGAATTTAGCCACATGCTTATAATCATTTGAAGTAAACATTGCATAATGAACATAAGCATTGGCTTATAGTTAAGCACATAACCAAGTATATTTCCTAAACTAGGATGGATTTAAACATGTTAACTGATTTCCTGAAGTAGGGGCCTACAGTCTAAAAAACAAGTATTCTGATTGCTTTCTGTTTTGACTCCTGGACCTTAATTTGAATTCAAAGATTTAAGTGGGCATAAGTATGTTATCTCTTATTTAGCACAAAATCACTCTCTTACCATTCCAATTGTCTTCACTGGGAAAATAACAGTGATGCATCGTTTCAGATTTAATTGATTTAACTCTCATCTGATGAAAATATTTGCCATCAAACTTGCAGTTTAGCTGCATTTGGTTGACTAAAGACTGCAAAAGTTTGTGGACAGGAATGACCAGTACTTGCACTGGTAGGCTGTGAAATTTAAGAAGTTCAAAATTTTGGTTTACTTTGGACATTTACCCAATACTGAGGGCAAGTGAGTCCTTTTAGAATGAGAAATGGCCTGTAATTTTGCAAAGTAGAAAGGAGTTCAAATAAAGCTTCAGATAGATTAGGAAGTTGGGAATGGATAGAAAAGTCAACAGAGGAGCCTTTCTGATCCTGGGCTGATAGTTCTGCACTGACTAAAGTCTATGTAATTCTCTCCATTATTTCTGGATGAAGTGGCAGACAGGAAGACAGCAGGAAAAAAACTTGCAAGTGTGCCCCACTGGGAAACATGGAATTTATGTTGTCCCTGGTAATTAATGGCTTATCTTACCTACCTAGTTCTACATTTCTTCAGCCTTTTTGTGGGAAGAAGGCTCAGGCAGTGAAATTTTTTTCCTAAACTACAAATGGATATGTGCCTTGTACAATTCTTCCTGTGGACAGAATTCATTCTGGAAACTGAGTCAGCGTTGTCAGAAATTAATGCATTTGTAATCTGCAATATCAGCCATCAAAAAGGTAGTTCCTACCTGCCCGCATCCTTAAGTTTATTTGCATAAACCTGGGCTTACAAGTTTCCTGCAAGAAAGAAAATGAGAGTGAAGTTAGTAGTGGCAAAATTTAAATCAGTTGTGTTTAAATGAAAGCTGATTTTTAACCCTCTTAAATGTACATAATCTTCACACTTCCTGAAAACTTCCAGAAGACCTGTCACACAGCATTTCTTTCCAATCTTCTTTCCACTCTCTCATTTTACTGTTTTTCAGGGGGAAGGAGGGACTGTTTGTCCTTGTTACTTACATTTCTTGTTTTGTGTGTGATTTCACTTCTTGGAAAAATAAAACACTGTTTACCATGGAAAGGAGATAAATGTAGAAGTATCATGCAGCCTTACCTTTCTACATGGATGTTGTAGCTTTCTCATTTTACACAGCTTCTAGTACAGTTCCAGATTATTTGAATACAGCTGCCAGTCACAATTAATCAGAGAAAATTACATGGTGATTTTGTATGGTGAACAAATGGACAAGAATGACACCAGAAAACACATTTCATTTATACTTTGACTTTGACTTCCAACTCTCATCTGTTGGGGTGAAAAGCCAGTTAGTGTGTCCACTCACCATGCTACCTATATTTCTTCTCTTATCTTTGTCTTCATACCAATTTAAGTCTAAAAGTTATGTGATAATATTGTTGAAACATGCTCTCCCTTTATCCAGAAGCTGATTTAACTTTTTGTACAGGCCACTGATTTCATCATATGGGAGACTGCGGTTGCAGAATAAGCTTAGATGATCTTTATCTTATGTCTTTTGGAAAATTTCAGGGTTAGTTGAACAATCTTGCTACTGACTCAATTTTATATGTTTTATTAACCTCCAGAGCTTGCGTGGAAAGAGAAAAATACTTAAAGATTACTTTTTTCTTGGGCTGACTGATTTTAGAGAAAATCCTGTGCCTCATTTGCCTTCTTGTTTGAAGGGTTTTTTCTGCACCTTGTTTATCTTTATGCTGTTGCCAACAATCCTAGAAGCATTATATGTAGGTAAAAGCCTGATAGTAATATTACTAAGGTCTGTAAAAGTTAATACGTGTATCAAGATCTATAGCCCAACTGATCAGCTTCTAATTAGTAAAGCCAAAAAAATTTCTAGGTGACTGACACCATGTACTGTAGCCATGCCCACTTTTCTTATATGTTAATTACTAGTTTGTCATTTGAAAACATATTTCAAATTGTATTTCCAAGGTAGTGTAACTCACTGAAAAACTTATGTACATGTTAGCTGAGACACAAATGGGAACTTGCTACTATAGCTGGCAAGCCATAAAGTAAATAACCACTAACATAAATATCAAATTATACTAACTATACATCTGAAAGAGAGGAGAAAAGAAAGATTATTATGGGGTCCTATTTATAAGTGATGCACTTGAATACTAATCAGTGTATTTATCAGAAAGAGTCCCAGATGGATTCAGGGTTTCACTGGAGCCCATTTTAGAAGTGAGGTAGGCAGCCAATGTTCACGGATGCTCAGGGTCTTTTATACCTGGGTTTATGTTTTGGTTTTCATCTTTTCTATGTTTGTATTTGGTCAGTTTCTTGGGGCCAACAAAAGATGTATATTTTATTTGTTCAAATCCATATTCTAATCAATCATGGGATTCAGAATATGGAAGTTATGAAAGAATATGTTAAAAAGATAGCATTCATCGGAAAAACATTTTCAAAATGTTGGAGGATATGCTATAATGATGAAACCAGAAGAAGAAGAAGTTATTGAGATGTAATGGTACAAAATCCAAACTTGTGGCAGTTAATGCAACCTATGATCTACAAATTTAGAAAAAGAAATGATATTTCATTTCTAGCATACATGCTAAATTCAATTACATCTTATAATCATGCTGCTAGTATACTTTTCATTTCCTCATTCACAGAGAGACAATGTATTTAACCATTTTAATTGTTCAACATGAAGCAATGATGGGTACCAAAATAAAAAAACTCCAACTACCCAATTCTTCAGGAACACTTAAAATACATGCTGCACATGATAACATCTTGTGTACAGTAGAATAATTTTGAATGCTTTTTTCTTGTTTGTTACTTGTAAGAAATTATTTCTCTGAAATATAAGACAAAGATTATTGGTGTATTTTAATAAATAATATACAATTAACAAATGCTGTTAAAATTATGCAAAAGGATGATCACAACGTACAGCTGGAGTACAAATGGTGATTTTACATTCAAATAGCTACGTTTTTTATTTAGATCCAAATTTGTAAACTCCACCAAGGTCAATTTACTAGGTATTTAGCATTACATACATTATACTAATGTTATTGTTATTTAAAATGGTAGATGCCTTATCTTAGATTCTGTTTGTAGACCTATTTGCACCTCCATTATCATAGAATCATAGAATCATAG
>NW_009221806.1:0-1393 GCF_000690835.1 Fulmarus glacialis
CTCCACTTGGCTTGTTCCACTGAGCAAAGTCATGTTCTATTGATTTATTCTGAAATCACATTTATTTTCCTTTAAGAAATAAAACCCAATATTTCTTCCCTCAAAATTCATGTGCATTGCACAGGATTTGAGGGTCAAATTTTCAAGCGTGAGTACATCCATAAAAAGCTCCTGCACTGGCAGGTAGTGTCATTTACACTTGGGAACCCGATACTAGAACATGTGCTGGCGCTCAGCAAGCAAAGCGAGTTGCAGCCTCGCAGCAGGACTGCTGTTTAGGCGGAAATTTGCTCCCGTTCCCATTCTGCAGCAGCTCAGGGCTCCCCACTGGTGTCCTCGCTGAGGGACAAGTATCACAACCTAACAGGCATGAAGGATTTCGGATTCTGCACTGGTGAGGGCTGTAAAGTAATGTGAATAGATGAAAACAGAACAGAGGCTGACTCCACAGTTTGGTCTGTTTGGCTCTGGCTGCCCGCTCCGGGCTGGCTGCATTCAGGGACCCGCGGTGACCCCCTCGTCTGGATGAAGCTGCCAGTGCCCCCAAGCCCTGCAGCCCTGGCTGCCACCGCCGTGCCACCGCCCTGCCGGGAAGAGGTGGCAATGCTCCCGTGGGACTTGCTGGGGACACACACTGGCGCGGGCACACCCAAGTGACAGGCACACACCGACCCCCTGCCAACACCTCGCCAGGGACCCTCCTGCCCTGGAGAGTGCAGCAGGCTGTGGCATCCCTACGGTGACACTGTCCCCATCCCTGTGAGACCAGGGAATGTGCCGTGTTATATAGCAGCTGGGTGCTGGTTTTATACAAATACATTATCAGAATGGCTAAAACATTCCCCAACACATGCTTTGACCAGAATGAGTCACTAGAACATGACTCATAAATAAGGCAGACACCTTTGATGTCTCCATTTTCAAACACTCAGCGAGCCGGCCGGCATGGCGAGGGCTGGGGAGCGCTCAGGCTATCGCACAGATGTCTGTAATGGGATACTTATGCTCGCACATCGCTTCCACGCCGTAAAGTGATGGTGCCCCTCTGAAAAGGAAGCATGTGCAAGGATTCATTTCCTCCAGCTTGCCTGGCTAAAACTTCCCCGGGGTCTGTTCGCTGATCCCCACCCGTGTTAATGGAGCAGCTTTTGCTAATGGTGTGGATTAGAGAGCACGTCCCTGCTGGTGGACGGGCACGAGACCCGCATGTGCACCCGCGGGCTCGCAGGTGCTGCCTCCGGCTTCGCTCCCCCGCATCCCCTCTGCGCCGCACCGCCGCGTCCCGGCAGCGCTTTCTGCACAAATCCCTGGGACCGCGGAAGAAGTGACCAGCGGCTGGGGGGGTCTGTGCCGGGGAGAGGGATGCTGCTGTTCTGGAGCATCCAGTCAACCC
>NW_009221807.1:0-501 GCF_000690835.1 Fulmarus glacialis
CGCACCAGGTGGGACATAAACTGCCCCTAAATGGGCTATTTGTAGTGGAAAATCCCAGCTGAAAGGGGTTTGACCAAGCGCGAATGGAGGTGCCCAGCGGTTTTTTCCCCTCAGTAGTTCCTTCCAGGCCTGTGGTGGTCGCCCTCCCTCAGCGCTGTGGGACAGGCAGCGCTGACACCTGCCTGCTGCTAGGGAAGGGGGGGAATCTGTCGTGTTGGCAAAAGCTGTTAGGCAAAAGAATCCTTTTTTGTCTGTGTTGACTGAATCGTCCCCCCCGATCAATGGCAGCGCAACAGGTCGCGGCTGCAGGCGCATGACTGGAGCGTTGCCTGGTTCTGGGTCGCGCAAGTCTGGCTCAAAAAATTCAGAAGGAGAGGTAGAAAGGTGTGTGACAGACCCAGCCGCAAAGGAGACGTCTGAGTAGTCCTGCAACGTAACATAAAAGCATGGTGGGTTTTTTTTTTAAGTAGGAAAAAGAATCATAGAATAGTTTGGGTTGGA
>NW_009221807.1:1116-21759 GCF_000690835.1 Fulmarus glacialis
TCCACCAGTACCCCCAAGTCCTTCTCCGCAGGGCTGCTCTCAATCCCTTCATCCCTCAGCCTGTATTGATACCCAACCCAGGTGCAGGACCTTGCACTTGGCCTTGTTGAACCTCATGAGGTTCACACTGGCCCACTTCTCGAGCTTGTGCAGGTCCCTCTGGACGGCATCCTGTCCCTCAGGCGTGCCAGCCGCACCCCTCAGCTTGGTGGTGTTTGCAAACTTGCTGAGGGTGCATTCGATCCCACTATGTCATTGATGAAGATATTCAACAGTATTAAAAAGAAGGAAAACCCTGCACAAAGTGTGTTTTTTTTCCCTGCGATTTCAAGCCTCCACTGAATTTTTCTTAATTCCGTAAAAGAAAAGTCAGACAACTAAAATTTACCAGCCGCACCCCTCAGCTTGGTGGTGTTTGCAAACTTGCTGAGGGTGCATTCGATCCCACTATGTCATTGATGAAGATATTCAACAGTATTAAAAAGAAGGAAAACCCTGCACAAAGTGTGTTTTTTTTCCCTGCGATTTCAAGCCTCCACTGAATTTTTCTTAATTCCGTAAAAGAAAAGTCAGACAACTAAAATTTATAGACTGTACTAATCCTTAGAGTACAGATCCACTCTTTTGAAAGCCGTAAATACAGAGTTAAACAACCACAGGAAATTAGTTCTCTGAGTTATGTTAATTGCTCCCAACATTCCAGTATCTATCTACACAAGGAAGGAATACAATTTGAAGAAGACATCATAACATATCATAGTTAAAAAAACGTTATGCCTAATGCTTTTTCTTACGAATTAAAAGGGGTTTGAACCACTTAAGAGGAAAAAAAAAAGAGCATGTCTGAAACATGGGCAGAAAGTATGCACACAGTAGAAAAAATTGATCCGAGTGCTGTGTTATCTGTCACTTTAAATCCCCCTCTCTAGCAGCAGCAGCAGCAGTGAGTGAAACCCATGAAAAGCAGCTACAGAAAAAGGGAGAAAGGAAACAACACACTGTGATTACAGTTTTGAATTCAAAAGATTAGAAAAAATACATTTCAGTATTAATAGGGTGGCTTCAAACAACATGAAGAAAAGTAAATGACAGAAGAAAAACATATTGATAACTGTATTAAAACAGTATACATCTCACAGTGTAATCAAGAATATAAGCAAGAGCACTGTGAAAAGTTAAACTGTAAGAAATCTCTTATGTTAAAGGCTTGGTTTTGTCAAATTAACTGTTTATCTGATGCAAAAGAGAAAAAATGTCATTAATGTACCATTCCACTTGACAACTCAGAATGCTGAAGTTTGAATACTGGCCTTGTGCCAGCTGTATCTCAAGTATTTTCTGATTTATAATGTACAGTTTGTGTTGATATACTGCTAGTCAATCCAAAGTTTTCACTGCTTAAAACAGGATAAGCATCAGTTAGCTCAAAAAATGCGAACTCTGACCTTCCTTGGCTCCATTTCAAATTTTACACTCCTGCAGGTATACCTGCCCTTCAGCTCATGCGTACTCGTGGCTGAATCAGGATTACGGCTGAATGTGGAGATCATCACAATACCCTGTCTAGAAAACCACTGAATAGGACACAATAGGATGGTGCGTAACCTGTTAGATATGTGTATCGATTTACAAATAACTCTTTGTAGGAGGTAATCAAAATGCAGATTTTCTAAAGAAAGAAGCGGATGAATTTCTTAAACTTCCTATAAAAAAAAATTTACAGGGCTACGCAGATTTCCCTGTATCCGAAAATACATGAAGAATCTGATTTATATCACTGAAATATTAATTAATTCTTAATTTCATCTACCCCAAACAAGCAAAGCTATCTTACTTTTTTCTTTTCCATATCAGAAAGAAAAATAGTTTGGAGATTTGGACCATACACAGGTACTGCCTTGCAATATACGTTCAAGGTTAATTTGAAAACTAGCTACTGAGAATGTTCTTAGACAAATCTATATAGAAAGCTTTTAAAACATGTAGTTGTTTTTAAGGCTCCCCCAACTTGTCGTGACTACAGGGCCTGCACAGCTCAGCCAGGTGACTATGATAGTGTCAGAAATTTATCTCAATTATATTGCATAAAATAAATGATAGTTAGGAATGTAAAAATGTGCAGTCCTGCACAGAGCAGAGCTAAATCCTAAATCTCTACGCTAGTTTCAAGTTTGTATAGCTGTGATGAATAGAAGACAGTCTGGCATGTCAGGGTTTTCTATATGACTGATAATGTTAAGAGATACTTCCTCATGGCTGGCTACGCAGGAACATTCAGTTTTAAAAGGAAATTCAGAAATATTTTATGCAATATAACATTTTTCATTTGCATATTCTTCTAATCCTAAAGTTGAAATAACTTAATGGAATTTCGGTGGTACTTCACATTTGTTACTTGCTATGCAAAAAGCATTTATGAAGTAGGAAATTACACAAGAAGTAGGCTTTTTCTCCCCTAGCAGAAGACTAAAACTGAAATGTTTCTTTTTTTTTTAGCACTCTGGCACTTCCTGCCCTGATCGGCAGTGTAACCGGAATGACATGCCACCATGCTCCAGCATGGGCTGATCAATGGCAGTCCTTATCCCTGATACTAGCCTAAAATTTGGTTGTCCTTATCTCCCAGCTGAACTTCAGGGCTCTTGTAATGCAGAGATTACTTACTGGAATATTACTTAAAAGAACCATGTCCTAAATCAAAATAAGCGTCTCTATACACTGTAGGCTGAAACACATTCCATTTGGTGTACAACATTTTGTGCTCTGTTGCCTGCATTCTCAGTGATACGTTCTTAACTGTCATTCTTAGGCTTGTTTTTTGGTTTTTCTTCTCTGATGGTTTTCTTTTCGACGGCTTTGTGAAATCGGTCTTTCGTTGCTAACATCTTCTTGTTTAAGTTTAGTTAAATATTTCATATTTTAAATATAGCATGTTAATAATTAGTTTTCAGTTCTGAATTGGAACAAGTGGAGCTGAATGCATTATTCAAGAACAGCATCTGATCTTATTTAATATCATGTAACGCTTTGCTTGTTCTTACTCTTTTTTTCATGTAGATGCAATATAGCATGCTTGCCAAATGTGTACAAGTAAGTACCTTTTTTCCCAAACAAGCTGTTCAGAAATGTTATTAGCCTAAATATCTTGTCCTGAATTTTTTAAAGCATGTTTCTTCTGAGTCAATCATAATTTTTTTGTGCATCAGTTATAGTAAGCTATTTCAGAAACGGCTGTGCAATAGGATGTACCATAATATGATAAGGAAAAAGTTAATCTGCTAAGAAAGTTAGTGACCTTTTTTTTCCTGATTTCTAAGCTGCTCACTGAGTCTGCTTGAATCTCTCTCTTAAATATCTCCAGGGTTTGAGAACCAAATGTGTTCAGGTAGTTGGATGCCTAGGAATTTATGCTTGTGTGGTTTTCCAAGAGTATTTAGGCATATGCAGTAACTCCAGTGACAATCAGCAAGTATCACACAATTATGTCCTCCTGAAAATTCCACAAGGTGCCTTTTTACTTCCTTAAGAACCAAATTTCTTAGTTTGTCTTGTACAAGTTGTGATCCTGGCAGTAAAATCATACTAAACTTTCACCAGCACAGATCTGAGCAGCTCCGAGAGGTGTTATAGCAGATGGGTTTGCCTGAAAGTGGGTATGTCCTCCCTTCTGGTAGTAACCAAAGTGTGTACTACTACACAGATAAGCTTTGTGTGTACAGAAAACACAAAATAATTGCTTTTTATTTTCCATCTCCAGCTTCTCAGTGCTGAGTCTGCCCCTTTATTTTAAAAATATCTCTCTCTCCTTTCTGGCTCACCCAGAGTCTTTTTTTCATTCAGTGGACACTTACTGCTTCATCCTTTAGTCATCGTTGGAGCTGTTCATTGTCACTAGCAGTAATTTTTGATACACACCTTGCCTTAGGAGGCATATGCAGAAGTTCATGTAAGATGCCAAGCTCCTTAGGGTATACTGACTCTTATTTTGGCTCCATAAAAATGCTTTTTTTTTTTTCCCCCAAAATACCTCATGGCTATATAAATATGGCTGGCAATACAATGCTGAAATTCAATATTAAGAATGCTATGCTCTGGTAGCATACTGGTAGCATTTTTCGTTTCTAAGTATCATCAAAGGATCGCTCTTTCGTGAAGAGAAACTACTATGTCAAAAGCTTCTGTTACTACACAGAATATCCTGCCTTTCCTGGCCTTTTGTATCATTCTGAGTCTCTCTGGCAAATTTAAAGCCTACTGTAAATGCAGATCATTTGTTTTCTCTTTCTAAGGATGAGAGCTGTATGTTTGGCTGTGAGGCTAAAGGCTGGTCTGCACAAATTGTTCAAGTAAAAAAGATGGGTCTGAATATCATGAGTCTGGAACATCTGTGGCCATGTCCGAAGCTTATTTTTTTAATTACTCGAAATAGCAAGCAGGATGTGCAGCCAGTAACCTTCCTCACCATATCATAATGTTTTATAGGCAATTTTACATTCTGTGTGTTCTTCTTTCCTCTCCGTTGATACTAATTTGGATTGGCTGTGGGATGCAACATATGAATAAGTGTGCAAACTAGAGTACACATTGTGTAAATCTGCTTATAAAACCTTATGATAAAAAAGACATCCAAGTTAACCTTTTTTATCCTGCTTATGTGAATAACCTGTTGGTGGGAAGCGCACCTCATGACACCGATATTATTTATATAATGAAGCCACAACTTCATTTCTATTTGAATTTTCTCCCAAATAAATGATCAGATAAATAATAAGGGGGGGTTGGGGGGGTGGTGTGTGTTCTGGTAAAACAGATTGTTTTTAAAATAATTCTGAAGTTGTAACTTGCTTGACTTCACAAGCAATCTCATGTGAAACGTTAAGTCTTTAAAGTTGGTTTAATCAGGTGTGTTGGTCACGTGGCATTCGCAAAACAGCTAGATGGGTTTACTTCTGAGCTGTGTGTATTAGTCACTGGAGTCTGAAATGTTGATTTGATCATTATTTTCCACCATTATATCACTATTTGCTATTTTTTCCAGTATTTCTTTCTGTAAACTAATTTGGTA
The DNA here is from genome assembly GCF_000690835.1 of Fulmarus glacialis. Taxonomy (NCBI): domain Eukaryota; kingdom Metazoa; phylum Chordata; class Aves; order Procellariiformes; family Procellariidae; genus Fulmarus; species Fulmarus glacialis. The sequence goes on from NW_009221807.1 coordinate 6,182, forward strand.
CAGTGTTTGAAGAAGACAGACACAAAAGAAGTGCAAGCACAGTAAAGCTAAGTTGTTTAAATTTAGAACTGGCTGGGAAATTTTCAATTTTCTTTATTAGAAAAATGTTGGTTTGTAGAAAACAAAAATTATTCATTCAATTCAAGCAATTGCCTACTGAGGAAAGAATTGGAAAGGGTTTATAAGCTATTAAAATACCAAACATTTCAAAGTAAAAATGTTGCTTGCAAGTCAAGTCCTCTTTTCATATTTTTAATTAAAAACCAATAAAGCTATAATTAAAGAAATAAAAGGTGAGAATTTAAAAAAGGCTTCTAAAATCACACAAACTTAGGTTGATCTGATTAAAAACATGGAATTTTAAATAAAAAATGGGATATCAACTTCTTTTACTAGTACTAGGTATGAAGAAATACAGATATCAAGAAAAATGTCACATGATGAAAGAATGGGTGTCTTGCATCCATCACTTCTAAAAGATCCTGATGGTGATTATAAATTGGAGGAAACGGGGAGTAGTTCATCTAGGTCCGGCTCCAGCTCTGCATCGACCTTTGTATTAGACTGTGTCTTTCCATTTACTGCACAGGGAATTTTTTGCTCAGGTGTCTACAGTTCTGTATTCTGAGCACTTTATTTCCACTTTTGTCTAATTTTGCTTCTCCTTTTCCAATAATAAGCTTACTTGTTTTAGAATAACAAATTCAGAAGCTGGGTTTTGGTCCCTTTGTGCTATAACCCAGAAACAAGTATTCCAGAGAGCATGCCTCTGAGCTGATGCATCTGCACTACAGCTGGGCTCTGCATTTCCATGCCTCCTTCCAACACGCGGGGTGAGCTGGGACAGCAGAACAGAAATCCAACGTGGCTATTTTCCAGTGGCGCAATGCCCAGGACCTGACAACACTAAGCTCCTTGGCAGCGGCTTCCAATTTCATTGGAGTCAGGCCTGGCCTTAAAATCAGGGAGCTGATCACATTATCTCGACCATCTCACTGGCTTCAAGACTTACTTGTAGCAAGAGAGAATGTGACGCCCCCCCTTTCCATGAGACTGATCAATCGTGATTAACTCTGCTAATTAAACTTGGGCTACAGAGCTGTAACACTGGTTCAGAACCAGACCCATCAGCCATTTTCGTTCTAATTTTCATTTGCACAAATGTAATTTCACATTGCTTATTTAACATACTGGTCCCTTTATACTGTCAAAGCATGAAAACTGTCCTAGTGTATGAGGGATGTAAATCTGACTTGAATTTAAAAAAACCAAAAAACAAAAACCAAAAAACTTTCCAAGTCCAAGGAATAAATCTTTTAAATCTTCACTCTTTGGGACTTCTCGCTTGTATAGTGTTAAGAGTAATTCATGTAGACAATAGTTTACATGTTCAAACCCTATTTCCACAACCTCTCATTCTGATCAGTGAAGGGACCAAAGCTTTTATGTGATAAATATGCTAACCTTTTGCACAGAATATGCAACAAACGTGCATGTGAAAAATTCCTTTTATATTTTAGATGTCTCACATTTTATTTAAGTATATTATACTTTTACAGTAAATACACATATATATCCTAATTTATTTAGGATAATGTATTCAGTCAAAGAAATATTCATGTGATCAATTTCCCCAAACATATTATGCAAAGAGCATTATTCAGAATTAAACAGGAAGAGTCACTGATTTTGTTTGCTAAGATTACAAGTAAAGTACCATAAGGCAAAATTAGCAGTCGGCAAATGCTATTAAGGGCATCCATTGACTACAATTAGACTATAGAATGCAATCAGATGGATACTATTCTAGGCACCTCAAACATGTACATGATTAAGTGTCTCCTGTTAAGGAGTTTACCTTATGTGCTCTGCATAGGAAATTTAAACGGTCTGAATTAGAGACATTTTGAAGATCAGTAATAAGTCAGTTGATAATACATAATATTAATCTGCAATCTGTTTAATTAGCTGCTGACTTATTCTTTCTATACACACAGAAAAGCTGGTGATTTTCTTACCACTATCAATACAAATGTTTCCACTGAATTGCCTGAATTTTCTTTGGGAAGTCACGGTTCCTGTTCTGGTACGAGGATAATCCAGTAAAAGCAAAGCTTCGTACTGACAAATTCATATGAAACAAGAAGCAAAAAGTAGGAAAAGAACACTGGTTTATAATATGATAGTATCTGGTCATCAAGGACTAAATTAAATAATAGCCAATGTAGATGATAGCGGTTTAATTTCTGTTTTTCACAAGGTGAAATAATAACCATAGTGATAAGAAAGTCTGTATTCCTCAGAAGCAACTACATTTCTTTGATGAATTATGTCAAAAGTCAAGGATATTAGGACTGTGTCAGAATAACTGAAGGACAACATGCGACAACACATGCTTTTTTTTCACAACTTGGCAATTTTTATAAATAAGTCAGCTGACTGTAGCAGTCCCATGGCATTAGACTTCAGTTTGCTTGGTTTATCCTCTACTGTCAAATTAATATTTGTAGAATCCCACATATTTTCATATAGAAAATTTACTTTATCACTTCTGCTCCACCTTTGATGTATGTTGTTGGTGTTGCTATTTTTATAAATAACATTTTTATGGATTATGATGCACACAGAACTTCCATGCATATTAGATATAGACAACATAAAATTAAAGATAAAAGATTTAGTATACACTCTCAGAAATGTTGGGGGCAGGGAAGAAGAAAATGAAAAAAAAAAAGGGAATGAAGAGAATGAAAATGTCAGTTCTTTTGGCCATTCTGCACATTCCAAAATGTGTTTTCCTGTGAGTTTCACAAAGCTGGTTTTTTATTGATGTAGATTACTTTTTTCATGAATCATTCAAAAACTGCCTTTTGAAGAAGAGGACATGCATATTTTAATGCATACAATGAATTGTATATTATATTAGAATAGCAAATTCTTCCAGTTTTCCTCTCTACCAGTGTTAAAAGGGGAAATCCAAGTGACTAATTATATTCACAGGGAAAATGGGAAACAAAACAAAACAGTGACAAAATAAAATGCAGTCAAGAATTTATTTCATTAAGATCTCAGTAACTTCTGCAGATTTTATTATCTGTTATTCTCCATTAATGAAAATGCTTCAATGAGAGAAAATGGAGCTACTCCTGCAAATATGAACTCAAGACCTGAGTCTGAACATTTCCTTACATTCTTTTTTTCCTTTTCCTATTTCTGCATTTTATTGCCATGGCAAGAATTTTAATCCTGGAAGTGAAGCACAGGAATAAGCAGTAAACTTGTTGCTATTTCTGATTTTGTAATAGTTTCCCTATCTGGGCAAGTCATATATGATCTGATTCTGCAGCCCTGACTTACACAGTAGTCATTATTCACATGAGTAATTCCATCAATATTAATAGGCCTGCTTGTGCACATAAGAATTACTTACATAAAGGGTACAAAACCATGCCTATAATTCTTCTGTATCGTTTCCTAGCTTCTTGTTGTAGTAGGAGTATGGCCACATTAAATGTGTCCAATTTTCAGTAGACTGAATGTTTGATAGAAGTGCATTTTTATCAATGATTATTTTGTTTCATAAAATGGAACAATGGGCTATGATATTTTATGGCTTTAGAATTTCTGTATAAGAACAGTGTAGATAATAACACAAAATATTCTGATAGAGCTAATTTCCAACTTCTCTGGAATTAAATATCTTTGATTGCCTCAATCTCTTAGTTCCTGTTCAAACGCCCTTTGAAATCCTATCTTATTTTGCTGCTGGAAACAAAATTGTACTATATTAAGAAAGCAAAACCTTCCCTCTTCCTTTTAACATGATACTTGTCTAAACTCTTGTTTGTAGAGGGTCAGAGTTGAATGTAAAATGCAGCTTTCCAACATTAAAAAAGATGGTTATGGTCCATTTTTTTAATTACATGGCTTTTCTAACATGAAAAATAAACCTGCTTGCAAATACCTTCAGAAACAAAAGCCCTGCATGTATGGTATGAAAAAAAGAGAAAAGATATCTCAAGAGTATAGTATCTGAAAGCCATCACGGGATCACTTCAGGTTTTTTTGTTGTCTTGTATTTTCAAAGTGTGACATTTTGAAAGGAATGGCAGTGAATGAACTATCAGATAAAGGGATGACTTCACCATGAAATGAGTGTAGTCATTGTACTCAGAAAAAGAAAGTATTTTTTCTCTTTTTTTTTAAGCGAGGCTAATCTTTGTTATTTAAAGACCCCTTTTAAAGTTAGGAAGTTAAGTGCAGTGCTTACCCATTTTCCTAGTTCTGATTGGGAACTGGCCATCCACATTTTGAAGGGTTAGGAAAGATTTTAAAGATAATAAGATGGAAAAGTGCCTATTTCTTTTAAAATGGTTCTATTCTTTTTTGTTATACATTATACATCAGAGTGATATTTGAAGGCAGATTTATTACACACTCTGGCAGAGTGCTTTGTACATTTATAATGCAAACCTTTTATCTAAAATTCAGAGCATTATTTTAGAAAGGTGTATCGTATCTGTGAGGCAAGTTCTATTCCTATTGAGAAGCGTCCATAGGAATTGAAAATATGTGGTAAAACCGATGGTCAAGGAAGAGCTGAAAATGAAATCTGTATGGTTTCCTTACTGTAGTGTTGCTTTTGAGCTTTACTATCCTGATCTAGTTGCTCATTGCAGGGGGGTTGGACTAGATGACCTTTAAAGGTCTCTTCCAACCCAAACTATTCTATGATTCTATAAGATCCTCATCTAATAGCTTGATCTGTGATTTATACATAATTTGATAAAGTAAAACCAATTTATATTCTATGTAAATACTGAATCTGTTAGAATTTGTGGAAATATCCTAGACACAGTAAAACTGTCTTAAAGGAAGAAATCTTTAAGCTCCTTCTGTTTGAAATTATTTCCCAACCATGCCCTTAGCACACTAAAAATCGCTATTGTAAGGAAAGAGGTCTATCCATGAGAGGAGATTGAGCTGTGTTTTAACCCTACATTGACAACTAATGGCTGGAATTTCCAGAAATTAAAGCATTTGGACAATCAATTTCCACCAACATTTAAAATAGCAGGAACTTTGACACTATGTGGCTTTGAAAATGTAACCTAATCTGCCAGCCCTCATACCTGTATTTTCAAATATCACTTGTCACACTGTGATTTCATTTTCAGATGTTCCTGGAACAATTTTGAAGCAGCTTGAAAAAACAGTTTTGCATCTAAGCCCTTCACTGTGCCCATTATCATTGCTAAAAACATCAGTCAGTCCACTGGCTTAGGGCTTGGAATGCAGGAGGCTTTTAAGGGTTTTGTTTTCTAGAGTTTCAGTGTTGGGAATTCAGCACTGAACTGAGAAGCGTGTATCGAGTTCTCAGAGCTCACTGACAGTTCTTCTATTTGTGAAGGAATAAACGTGGTACTGATGGAGTTATACCCTGCTAAGTAAAAAACCTGCAATAAAAGGGTTAAAAATGTTTTGATTAAACTTAGTCATCTTTAATAAGTTAACATGTTAATACTTACAAAAAATTCTTGAATGTTACTGAATAAGTCTAAAATTTGCTATGAATAATATTTCTTGAGGTAAATAACACATGATAGTCAAACAGCATTTTTTCCTTTAAACACATTTAAATAGTAGTCAACTTTCTCTTTGTAGACTTTATGACCACTTGACACTTCATTAGAAAGTCATCCCTGTCCACAAAGAGAGTTAACATGTTGGTGTCAAAGCCAAATGCAGTGATCCTAATCTGTGTTAAAGGTTTTATTACTGGAACTAAAACATTATCAATATTTCATTGTAGCAATGATTTCAATGGGACTATTTGCGAAGTCACATACTGCTAGGTATGTAAGTATCGTAATTTGGATTCCCTGGCTGACTATCTTCTATACCTCAGTCTGTGATAAGATTCCCTGGATCTGAAATGGTGTAGGACACAAATATATTCTTTTTTTTCCTGTCTCTCCAAGGCCAGCTGTCAGGTCATACTGATTAGACAGACAGGGGAATGTCCACTTTGGAAATACCTCTGAGAGACCCTCACAGCTTCTGTTTTAGATTAGGTTTTGAATTTCTTATTAGCTGTGGAATGGTCTCAGCATTTGGATAGTTTATCATACATGCCATGTGGCATAGAAACTTAGTCAAATTTGACAAGCTGAGGAGTGTTGTCTGACATGTTACCAGAGTCCACAAGGTGGACTTAGGTGTTAAAAGAGCTGGTAAAGAACATGAGTATCAACATGTTTGTAAGAAAAGCAAGTATCTGTAGGTGGCCTGTTTCTTCTGTAGACACAGACATAACAAGCTTAAACAACTGGAACTTCAAGCCAATTTCACACCAGAAATAGTGTCAAGTGCTTTATCGGTGAGAGTATATAACCATTAGGAAAAAATAACTAGAGCTGTGATAATTCCTTGCAATAAGACTTTAGTGCAAGAATCAGCGTCTTCCTGAAGGAAATGTGACCCAAACATCGCTTACCTTGATGGTCCTGTTGCCTCTGTACTGCAAAAGGGATGGTCGGGATGGCCGCAGCTGGTTCAGAGCAAAGGGCAGATCTAAGCTTCCTACCACCTCCATTGATAATGGTGTTTTACTTTCCTTTTTATTTAGCCATAATGGATTTCACTATTTTAGTGGAAATAATACGGTCATTTTACTTTATGAAGGTAGATACTTTTCTTAGTGCTCCTAAAACATCCATGTTTTAATATTACAGCCATTGCTAATTACACACTTATTAGCGTATCTCCCATATTTATTGTAGTACTTTGGACATAAACTTGTGTCGTTGTTCTACAGAAATACTGGGTTTGTTCTTCTTTGCTTACTTGGAAAAGAAAAATACCATGGAAAGGCGTAACACATTCAGTGACATGTCAGACCCATAGCTCTGGCACAGAATGCTCTTTAAGGGAGTGAAATGAATTTCTGCTTTTTGTCATACCCACCTATATTATACACATCACATCAGGCAAATAAACGTTCATCCTTTAGTAATGCATTTATGTCTTTCATAAAGTTTCATACTTGATTTGAAAGTTTCAAAACTCTCAGTGATACGGTTCACAGATGGTTCAAAATCCATTGATAATTCAATGTCTGTTTAGCTCTAAAGCAGACCGAAGACCTGGTAATTAATGTCCTGAGAGACTTGAAAAAGCTTATGCACACATTTGTAGATACACTAGTATTTGCTGTCAGTGTTCAAACATTTTCAGTAAACTGAACTGTGATTTGGAGCATATGTTTCTTGTTCTCTAATTGGTAATCAGGCCTACTGAGGGCAAGATCCGCACACTGGCAAGAGGCAAAGGCTAGAAGGTAAAGCATTGATTAAGGATTATAGTTGAGATGATGTTTGCTGAAGTGAGCGTCAATGGGTCTGCGTATCTGTTGCTCAGTCCTCAGTTTGAAAGTGATAAGAGATAGATTTATAAATTTAAAAGCAAAATAATCAAATCCTTCATCAATCGAATGAAAGTTTGCATCTAATGGGCTGATTTTGCAATATTTATGGAAACAGTACAACCACTTACAATTTAAAACATAGCAAAAGTCAAAACGGCACAGATCTATTCAGTCAAAACCACTCAGACTGATTTTAGTAGTTACTGATACATGTGTTGTATCTGTGTATCTGTAGAGGAGTTCATCACTGCCAGTGCAGAAAAACATTTTCATATTTCAGCCCCTTCCCTCCTCCCCCACACCAGACATTGTCTTTAGTTTCACAGTCCTTTGTGATATAAACCATGGAAACTCAGAACAAGCGTTTCCATAGCTCGCACTTTCCAAAAAAGATATCACAAAGCATGGCAAGCCTTAAACAGCAACTGTTACGAACAGAATCACAACTAATGGCAGTAAGACAGAAACTGAGCGATAAAGAGCAGCTCCGTTTATACCCACAGTCTGAATCTTCCAATCCGACAGAAGGCATTTTTTACAGGCAAAGAGTGCCTTCCAGGATGGTCTGCACAATCCAGTTGTGGTGACAAAATTGTTTATAGAACAGTTCTCTAGTAGAAAAAATGTTTACAGCACTTTGCTGAACAGAAAAAAGGAAAATCTTCCCACAAAGACTGCAGTCTTTCACACCTTGACACACACATTGCTCGGGTCTTTTCCGATGAATCAATCAGATTTGTAATTGGGAAATTCTACACCATCAAAATTTGAAAGCCCCTGTGCTGTGCCGCTTGCTCACTGGGAGACCTGTAGGACCTAGGACCTACTCACAGAGAACAGTTTGGGTCCACGTTCCCTGAACTTCCCATTCAGGTTGATCTATCTTTAATGAAAATCAGTAATTTAATCTCCATGCTACTAACACGTTATCACCTTCAAAAGTTACCAGTCACTAGCACATGGGTCAGATCACAGTCCTTCATTTCATACTATATTAAGGCAGTAACAATAGTTCAGCTTTTAATATTATATGAAATTTCTCCTCTATCATTTTCGTTATTTTTCCCGTCCTAAAAGTAGATGGCAATCATTTGTGCTCTGATTATAAGCTATAGCTTTATCTATGGCTTTTCTCATCATAATATATGAAAGTGGCAAATACAATCTATAAGTAATAAGTATGGTATGAAATTTCACGAGGTCCTTATTCTGTGTCATTATTCTTGTCTTTGTTTCTCTCTCTTTATTGTAGGAATATTTTTTATTTAGTGTGGGGTTTTTTTTCTTTGCCTTTTCTTATTCTCTTTGATGACTGAAAGTATGCTGCTGTCTATAATATAAAAATAGTTCGTGGTCTTTTCAAAATGTTGATTTATATTCAAACTTAGTGATTTTTTTTATGTTTATCTCCCTCTTCGTTTTTCAGTCATTGAAATGCTAGAGATTTAAGGTGCATATATGTACTTGTGAAATTAATATAACTGAGCACTGTACCCTGATCTGTACCCTGAAATGTTGTAAATTTTGTGCTAATGACATTTCAGATCATGTCTCTATTCTTGACCTTAGAGGACAAGACTTGCCTGCTCATCCCAAAACACAAAGATACTTCTGTACTTCCAGGTATATTTGATTAACTGACAGGCAATTACACTTTTTTAGAATTGATGTTTCATTTTGCTTTACTTTTGCTTGAAAATAAATCTCCTTAAAATTCTTTGTGAGGGAAAAGTCTGAGGAAGCGCAGCTGGTTGGCAGCCCTGAGCCATGGAAGCCTTTGATTCTCAGAATTAAAGGACAATCTGATTTCCTTTGTCTGCAGATACTAGAAGCTTTGGGTTCACAAAAAAAGCTAGAAAGAAAGAAATGAAGGAAGCAAGCAAGCAAGCTTTCACGTGTAGGAAGTTTTTGGTGAAGTAAACATTTGGCTTCTTCTTGGCCTAATGTAAAGAAGGCAAATAAAGTTAGGAAATCAGAAACTTATACCTCAATCCTCTAAGTAGGCAGCCATGGATCTTGACCAGGTAAACCAGTGGAAAGCAAACGAGTTTCAGATAGAAGCCTGTGTAACATAATTCCACTTGCATACCAGCCAGTATCCGTTAGGTTTGAATTAATATCCCCTGAGACTTTTTATTTTTAGAGATTTCATTGATAGCCACAGTTTTCTGATAATAACTTGTAAATCAAAATGAAACCTTAAGATATGCCAGCAAAAGGGTAACATTATTAAAACACCAGAGCAATTTACAACCTGAACACCTAATTAAGACCTTACTTTGAACAACTCAAGTATTTCTAAAACATAGTGAATTTTGGTGGGGTCCGAGATCCTGGCAACCTACATGGAACCAGGCGAAGAACGCAGGAGTAAATTATCTGCAGAAGGCAACAGGAAGTGGGCTTGTGTACACATGCAAAACCTGCCAAATTTACAGCATCTCTATAAATACTTATTTTAGTAATAATAAATGCAAAAATGTGCAGAATATGCAAAATGGATAAACACATTACTATGAACTCTGGCAAACACATATAGTTGTGGAGATTTTAAAGATTCACTTATTAGAAGCAGGATCAGATGAAGACTTGAGATTTCACTTTATAGTCCTCTTTCAAGCATCTCTTCGAACCATTAAGAAATGCATGAAAAAATGCAAGAACAGCTGAACTGGATCAAAGTAATGATAGCTACTGATTCAGATCAATAAGTGAAACCAAGAAACAGGACAAAAAAAATACTTGGCATCACTGTTCAGTGCTTATGCAGTAGAAAGTAACATGAAAGTAAAGAGAAAAACGCCTGACTTCTGAATAGTGGACGGTATCCTGAAGGCACACCTACACCCGGGTGGCACAAAACATGTTTTTGCTTGTGGTAAGACACTAGGATCTCTCTGTGTTGAAGAGGAGAGAAAAAATTTCCCATGATCTGTGATTAATATTCTAATAGAATAAAAAACATATTTCAAAGTACAGCTCATACAGATGGCACACTACAGTTTAAAAAAAGCTCTGCGATTACAGTGCTTAAGACCACAGAACACAGAGTTTTATCAGCAGTCATCGAAGAAGAAAAAAGTCTGCATAGAAAATTCATCACTACACCTGTTGCAGCTATCACAGAATGGCTTAGCTGTCTAATAGTGGTGACCATTAAGAAAAATAAGGTTTAGCACAGATCTAAAACCACTTACTAGTTACTCAAGAAAGGCAGTGTTCATTACATGTGACTGCAGATATCCTGTGTTATTTATCCAGCACAGAAGTCTTCACTGTTGGTCATGGGTTTTGACATGCTAAGCTAGATAAGCCATCCCACGATTTAACAAGCCGTCTGTATTTGAGATTTTGTGGGTACCAGCCCCACCCCGCCGTGCAGCTAGTGAATACTGAACCAGACAGTGGAACAAATCCTGCATGTGTAGATATGGATATACATAATTTCATATATAGTGATATTTATATTTACCTATGAATGATACTTACACTGTTGGACAAAGTGATTTTCATAGAGAGCACATCCAAGCTCATATATTAACGTCAAAATTCTGTAGCAGATGTCAGGAAAAAGAAGCTACGTGCAAGTAGAATAGATGGAATTGAGGGGAACGAAAGTATTTTTGCTAATATGAAGACATCGTTGTGCTTTGAAAGATTTTGGCTTAGCCTTTAAAATACATGAGGGACCTGTGAACCTGTATGTCAGTCAATATACATAAAGAAACAACGCAGACTTTACATTTAGAGATAAGAAGAAACACAGAACCCCAACTTGGAAAACTCTGGAACACTTTTTTCTTTTCCCTCACTTTTAATCACTGTAGCAAAACATTACTTTAATCTGGGAAGAATTATGCAGAGAAAGATCATTGGAGAACTGCCATCTAGAAACTGAAGACACATTTTTTCGATTTACAGTGAGGACACACAGGCCACAACACACTTCAGTATAATTTCAAGTACTGAATGCTAACTTAAGGCAGATTCTCCTGCCTGCCCCAAAACAAAAGGATTAACATGAATTTAAGGATAAAATTAGAGTAGAATTACCAAATAATTCTCAGTATGATGACTGATAAAGAAACTCAGTCTTTTTTTTTTGCTGTTTTGTTTTCTTTTCCTTGTGCATTTAAGGTGGCAAAACATGGCTTTCCAAGACATAAAGCCCCTCCTTTCCCTTCTTTTCCCCTTCTCCTTTCCCTTTGTTCAATCCTTACCTTTTTCTGAGTATCAACAAATTCCTCCATTCCTTCCATAGTTCACAGTGTATACGCTCCCATGCTTCCATGCAGGAAATACTGGAAAGACATTAATAATCATACTATTGTCAATAGACAAAGAGATAATTGTTATTCACCTTCGTCACATGAGTAATCACAATGACTACTAAAACAAATTGCATAAACAAAGCATACACGTTTGGCTCAAGATTTCGTTGCTGATAGCTTTGTTAGTATTGTAAGCAGACCGTTATCATACCAGACAAAACCTTAAGATCTCTAAGCTGCGAGAGCTATTAAAAATGTATAAACTGTGGAAGAGTAAGAATGGATAGCATGCATAACCATCTTTACTGTATTAGCGGGATCTTGAAAATGCAACAAGAGAGTTTGCAGTATTTCATCCAGGCAGTATTTGACTGTTCACAAGATTTAACTATATACCTTAGGAGAAAACTCTTTTCCATTTGCCTAAGCAATAGAGATGCTGGTGTCTTAATCAAGTATTTTAAATGTCAGTGATCTCAATACGAAATATTCTTTCTCCTCAGCTACCTTCCTGGTTTTAGAACCCATCTTTCCTCCTTGTACTTACCAGGGGTGCCTTCCAGTTACACATCCAATTGTGCCTGATGTTGAAAGATTTCTTTCGCTGTCTTCCCAAAGTTCCCTGCCTGTAATCATCAGTCATTTTGACTGGTTATAACAGCGTTATAAAGCTTTGTGAATCTCAAATCACAAAGGTATTCAAAATAAAAAGTCTTTTTTGTACCTTGCCTGTTTTCCCCTATAAGATTTCACCCCTTGCCTCCCTGGCTCTGGGACTACTTCGGGAACAGCAGATTCCCCAAGAACCCGAATTCAATGCAGGAAGGACCTTCAGTAAAAATATCCTTCTTCCATATTTGTTGTGTTGCTAAATAATGACAGAAAGTCTAAAGGCAGTTCAGAACATGTCTCTGCATTCTGCACAGTACCAGTAGAGGTTAAAGAATAACCAAACTAATGGATTGACCATCCAGCAAAACACACCAATTAAGTTATTACAGTGTTTTCACAATCATTGTTGTTTTTCTTTTAAGTTTATTTAAATAAAATGGCACACAGGCAGAGATTTCAGAAATGTGCATTTTATTGAGATTTATTCCACAGAAAATTTAAATACAAGAGATTAAATAGAAAGTCTTGTCAAGTGAGACCCTGTGAAACTAAGTTCCAATCACTGAGCAATGTCTGACAGAATTGCTAATTAGATCACATATTTCTCCATAGTTGTAGAACAAGGAATCACACCAATGATTCCACTTTTCATCTGCAGAACAAGTTTTCAATCCCTTTTGTAACTGGTTAGTACAGTACAAGGTACAAATTCCTACTGATGCCGAACAGAAACATTTACGTATTTATAAGCTAATATATGCCTAGGGGAAAAAAGCCTCCAACTTTTATTTTTCCAATATTTATTGTCCGTTCAAAAACAGATGGTAGGAGGTAAGCCAGGTTATCTCAGACTTCTTCTGATGGGTTCAGTGGCAGAGACTCAAACAGCCTCGCATGCAGCAGAGTACCTATCCCACTGGCAGCCAGTTTTTTCCACTCAACTCCTTTTTTCTCCTTGGAGCCAATCCAGCCCAGTTCAGCTCTTTTGTTGGAACTGAGGAACCAGTATTGATTTCCCATTTAAACCAATCTTGCGTAAGCCCACCACTGCCTCCCTTGCTATGAATAGGGGGAGCACTGGAGGAAACCAGCTGCAGCATTTTCAACGCAGAATTGCTTCTCCGAGCTGGACGTGAGCTGAGTTGCAAATTAGAAAAATAAAAAGCGAAAATGGCAGTGTAGATAGGCTTTCTTTTCAAGTCTGATACACATTCAGCACTGCCTTCCTAGAGAGGATTCTCAGAAAACAGGGAATTTGCTTGTTAGAGCAAAAGAAGGAGATTCTTATTATAGGCTTCAGTGCAGTTGTCAGCCAAGATAACAAATCCTTGTACCAAAGTGGCCTTAGAACAGTGAGGCAATGAGGGCTTTCTGAAAAAAGGTATCAAAATTGTGCAGTGCATTTTTTATGAAAGTGTGAAAATCTGTTGTAACTGCCTTAACTGAGTGTTTATGGGTTTAAGCTGAAGACTGCAGCGATGTATGAGGTTTCTCAGGCTCTGTGCCATGAAAGTTATCTTACCAGATTCTGAGTGTTCGGCAGGCATCCATTGCGATCGGAGAAGAAAATACCTCCTGCACAGATATTTTTAGGGACTAGCAGTGAAGTTTTCCCACATGCTTTAAAAGATAAATTAATGCTAAAAACATTGATAGAAGCTTCCCAAAGTCACTCAGCAATAAGCTTCAGACATTTAGGATGCAGGTGCTGAAAATTGGAACATAGTTTGGTAAAAAACTGGGAGCATATCCTGAAGTATAACATAGCAATCAAATAAAATTTTGAATTGTGGATTGAAACTCAGAGAAAGTCTATTTGACCCCCACATGAAATTACCAAGCTAGCCTAAAAATCAAACGTTTTGAGATCTCACTCAAAATGGCTTAGCAGCACTCTGACCTAATTTGCTCGCTTTCTGTTCTTAGCGGTTCATAGTCTCTAAAACGGGAATCTATATCTGGAGTTTGTCAGGGACAAATTGTAGGAAGCTCTTGCATGGAAACAGGACACCTCGTTCTTCTCCTGGCATATCTCTGCAAAATGCTTATAGTAACTATCCCCAGGCACTGGAGAGTTCAGGCACTACTTGTTCCTGATTTTCATTGAGAAACAAGGCACCAAACCCAGGTCATGACTATGTTCTTGCCTCACATAAACACCATCGGTGAAGTGAGATTAGTCCGCTGACTGTGATTAATAAAGACTGAAAGGAGAATTTGCAGCAGCCTGACGGATGGAGCGATTTCAAACTCTACCACAAGTACGTAGGAAACCAGAAACGACTGCAGCTTCCGGACTCGGCCTCCCCACTGCTCATTTTCAGGCGTTGTGCAGCCTAATGAACAAAGATATAAGCTGCTTCTACTCAGAGTTTTCGACTAATGTGGAAAAAAGTCCGTTTTTTTTCCTACGTTGCAAATACACAAAGCAATCGGACAAAATGGAGTCCATTAGGATATTATGAAGCTCAGCTGTCAGCAACTATATTTTTTGGTTATATGTTCTTTGTCAGAGAACTTTATGCAAGAAGATTTCCCAAGAGAAAGAAACTGAGAGTTAGGTGGATTATTTTCATGTAGTGGAATCAATAACCTGAGTTTCCTTGGTGAGTGGTCAGAAGAGCCAAATATTTGTAATTCTCAATTCTCAGGTATCCCCACCAGGGAATAATTAGCAGCCTAAGCTGCTGGTTTGATTGATGAGGCTGCTGAGTGATTATTTCCAATTTTCCCCGACTTCAATTCTCGTAGAGTAGAGTCAGTGAAAAGAGAAGTTCATTTTAGGTTTTCCGATACTGATACTCAGATTCTTTCTGAATTTATTAATATATTTTATCTGCATTTTCAAACAGTGAATCTGGAGGCACTGCTGAGAAGGTAAAAGACTTTACAGGGATTTTTATGGGAGTTTTGCTGAATTTGTGGCATCTGGTAGAGATTAGAAAGAATGACAGAACAGGTTCTGCCTAACAGAAAAAGACTCTGAGGAGGAGGCAGTAGTAATATTTGGAAAGAGAAAGTTGTGGAAGGAGAGATGAACATCAGAGTTTATTTGGGATATAGTGCCCAGTGAGAGAGAGGAATAGGAACAAATGTCAACAGCAACAAACCAACATTTTGCTTTTTAATGTAGTCATAAAAAACTTACGTGCGGATAAGGAATATTTTAAAATGTGCCTCAGATACAAAATATCATTCACGTCTACTGAAAGAAAAAAAAAAAGGCTGTTGCCTGGGGCTATGCTAATTCTTTAATGTGATGGCATTCC
>NW_009221807.1:21784-58115 GCF_000690835.1 Fulmarus glacialis
CAAGCATGCTTGGCGCCCATGTCTTCAAGCGCTATTCCTGCAAGGCTCCTGAGAACATTTTCATTTTAATGGGTTCTTAAGTCAAGCATCTCTGGCAAAGTTGTCCTCCTAAAAAATGAGTGAGAGCTCATGCAAGGGACAATGGCATTCTTTAATATTTACTGCACTAAAAATATCTTTTAAAAACAATACAAGGTATACAGAATGTTCTCCTTATTCAAAAATGGCCGTTTTTAACAGCATTTGATGGATGCAGTGGGCTCTTGGTAAGTACAGTTGATATATTCTCTCTATATATTCCTTCAGTACTAAAGAGCAAATTGCTTAATACGTAATCTCGAGTAAATGTTTCCCCAGTTACATTCACTTTCTCTTTTTGATATCCTTTATTCCTGCCTGAGTATTTTTCTCCTTTTAATATTCTCAGCAGGCTGGATTTATGAGCCTATGAAAGCAAAGAATAGGAAGCATCTCCTTCTGAAGCCAGCTGCACTGGTGAACTTAGTGAATAGCTGACTGAGTACTGAATGATAATCGTACAACGAGAAGAGCAAGAGAAACAAAACGAGGCAGAATCACCTTCATTTTCCAAAAAAACTTAGAAAGGACCAACACCACACAAAAAGAGAGAGAGAGAGAAGAAAAGAAAAGCAGGGAGAGTGAACCCATGGTTTGTTTCCTTTTTCATTCTAACATCATTTCAACCCCAAAGAATGACAGCATAAATGATCAAACAACTGTTTGCTAATGCATTATAGATAGTCATACACAATATGGCAGCTTTATACTTGTATATTTACCCACCATGAATACAAAGTATACTAAGAGTGACAGGTAATGTAGCCAAAGCTTCTACTCTCTGTAAGCATCTGTGTACTATGAATTATAAATGAGAGTCTTGTGTCCAAAGGTAGCAAGTAATGTAGATAATGCCATCTGAGTAAATGAATAAATGTGAAACAGATGCTTTTTGCATTCAGGGCACACAGGTACAGCCAGGAAGCCACCAGCACAGATTATGGATGCTGGTGAGACAGCTGTTGTCTGCATCCAGTGCCAGGTGCATTCCTACCTGGACTGCATACAGCCAGGAAAAAAGGCCTTTGTCTTACTCGTTTTTGACAAGTTTCCAGAAGGATGAGGGATCTTCTTATGTAAATTCCTAAGGTGCTTGGATTTTCTCAAGGCTTTCCTAAAAAATCAAATCGGCATCCTTATTAGAAGAGCCCTTTGTAGGAGCTGGAGAAACTGTCTGAATGGAACATTTAATTTTTAACAGTCATAAAATACTTTTTCTTTCCTTTTTATGCAAGTCTCTTCTGGTTTGCTAAAGTTTTTTATCTGAACAAATAGTTTGCCTCAAGATGAGATTACATGGCATAAGAAATTACTGCTTAGAAAGGCATTAAGAATTTTATATGATTTTTTAATACCTGTAAATTTGCTCATTTTATAAGCAAAGAGACATGAGCTTGGACTCTGGTTGGGGAACTGGAGGTTTTTTGATGTCAGTACAGACTGCCCCCTTGATACCTAAAAGGTAGGTTGAACTCCCTAAGATAATATTAAGCCTAACAGAGCTGACAGATAGTTTTTACTCGTGAGATTCAGCTACAGGTATTCTTTAAAGTTCAAATAAGTTCATAATGCAATTTGGGTTTATATGGCTCTTGTAACTCTTCTTTTTCTGTCTAATGCTAGGTTTGTGCTGTGTACATTTCCATGTTTGCTGAAGAAAAACTTCTGTCCTTTTCACTTGCAAAAAGGAAGCTCTGGGACCCGTTTCTCTGCAGATTTGTCCTTCATGAGTTATATCGTGTAGGATGGGTAAAACCGTAGTTTCCAAGTGTGGAATGAAAGCATATACTAATGCAGTTTTAAGAAAATGAACAAATGCAGTAACAGAATACACCTTTTTCTTGTTTAGTCTGAGCACCTTGAACTATACAAAACTCTAAAAAGGAAAAAGTTCCAGGACCAAATAAATATCTGTACATATTCTACAATGTAATTTCGCTGCCTCTTGCATAACTGAGCATTTCAGAGATAGAAAGATAATCAGAGATTCATGTAAAGAATCTATCCTTAGAAAAGCCTAAAGGATAACATACAACTTCTCAGAACTTACCAAGATGATATTTCAACCCTTAGCAGAATTTATCTGAAACTACCATGGCAGTCATTGCAATAATTTCACAGCATTCTCTGAGAAGTAAGCTACTTTTTTTCCGGACCAAATATCCCTTGCTCTTCAAGCTTTTTGGCGTAGGTGCGGTTAGTCAGGGGGTTTGCCTGCCATTGCCAGGCTTTCATATTGAGGCTGATCCAGAGTAATACAGATGCTATCCTAAGAGGAATTCTGCATTTATAGGGGTGTCATAGAGGAGTGAGCTTTGTAGCCCAACAGCAAAGACTGAAACCTTAAAGCAGAACAATAGAGGTCTGGCTCTCTACTATCTTTCCTTCTTTTTCCTTTGTTTCATTTGCATCTGTGCAAAGTCAGCATAAAACACTATCATTGTTCCAATTTGTCACTTCTACATCCCAATTTTTCACTCCGTTTACAAAAGTGGAAATGACAGTACACCTTGTTGGGGTGTGCAACGGTAAGATACGTGCAATCCGAGTAATAAGGACAGCCAAACCATTCACGGTCTCTTAAATGACCTATTATCGCCATTGTGATACTCCAATATTTTTAACCTAGTAAAGAAAGCAACTCCTTAGGAGTTACCAATTTTGACTTACAAAGCAAGGAAATGTCAAACTATACAACTTTGAAAGCCGTAATATTGCTTTCCAAACAGCATGATTTTATTTAGAATTAGTGAATTTTAACCATAAAAATGCCATTAATCCACAGGTGGCTTGTTCTTATTTTTCTCCATGTTCTTTCCTTTCTTTCAGCCAGCTGTCCTTGCATTTATTTCAGTGCAAAAGCTGGGGTGGGGGGGAAGAGACCATGTAGGTTTTTAAGAAGTTTGAGAAGTAATTTGCAAAGTGATAGTTTCTGGTAATGAAGGCTGCTACCTTTGCCCAGGTCTCTCAGTATGATAAAATCGTTTCAGAATGTTAATTACTGAATAACCAGATTCCCTTGAAAATGTAACCTCAGCTTTTACTGAAGTATGATATTCCTAAATTATATCAGAGCTGTAGTATGGTCAAATCAACAATTATACTAAAAGAACTCATGCAGACTTTTCTTTGGGATGAGACTCTACTATCTCAAAAGAATTAGAAAAGCATCTATGATGCACAGCCAATATGGAGACATTCCTCTCATTGGCCTCTATTATCCGAATGGAAATGAGAAAACACTTCCATTACATTTTGCAGTGATCTATGCCTTTCTCTTTTTAAGTCAATAAACTGTATCTTTCACTGTAGCAGTTTATGCATGTGTGCAAAAATGACCTTTTGCGATTTGGCTGCTGAGACACGTGCTGAAAGAGGTGGTATAGGAACTGTAAAAAGAGATGCAGACCATTTTTTACTGCCAGGCACGTCCTACCATGAAGTAATAAAACGAGGCCTGCAAAGCCTCGTGCTACACGTAATATTGTATTGTTCTTTGTATTGCGAGTCAGAACTCCCTTCCCAAATCAATTTCCCCTGATCAGTTTAATTGAGGTTGATGCTCAAACCACAGAAAACTATTATGAAAAGAAAGTCCCTCAAGTGGCTCTTGACTTCTGCGGAAGCGCAGCCCCCTCTATCACGTCATATGTCTACATATAGCCTGTTCGGAAACCTCCTTGAAAAGAACATAAAATCACATTGACTCGTAGAAGAGAGGGCATCGGGGGGGCACTCAGCGCTTGCTCTCTCTTTCCAAAAAAAAGAAAAAAAAAAGACTTCAGAAAAAGTACTTTGAAACTGGTGAAATAATCTTCTAAATAAACCACCAGTGGGGAATACCCACAGCCACTGAGGATAGCACGCTGTTCAGCGTATCAACAAAAATACATTCGGCCTGAGGCAATGCTGAGGGCAAACATATCCCAGATGGACTAGAGAGGCCCAAATACCTTCAGAGATGAAAATTTAATTAGAGGAAATGTCACCACAGTGAACAAAAGGATTGCTTTAGTGATTTTTCATCATTGTTTACTACAAGTGAAGTATAGTTTTAAGTGTTAGGACAGGCTAAGTATAGGAGTGTTCTTAAGCACTAGAATGGAGATGAAAGGAGTGGATGTTGAAGGTCAGAGACTATCGTCCACACCTGAGGACTGATCAAAAGGAGTAAATGATCAAATATTGACAGATAGCAATTTTTAATTGCTTCAGTGATGTCAAAAGGTGACAAAAGGTGTCAAAGGTGGTGCTTTGAAGCCACTAAGGAGGAAAAACTGACATTATGCTGTTGGTCGGTTTAGGTTTTTGTTGGGGTTTTTTGTTGTTTTTGTAAGATCCCAAGCAGGACAGGAGGCTTGGGTCTCTCAGAAATACACAGTCACCCCTGAAAGCTGAGGTGGCTCACTGCCTCTTTACCTCTTTGATAATCCACTGTATAATATTAATTCTGATTCTTGCACAAGTCAGAGGTGAAATTGCTGGAAAAGCAATATAGGAGTTGTTGCAGCGCAGTCACAAGGAATCAGCCCCCTTAAATGAAAATATGTGAGTTCTAGCATGAGTTCCAAAAGCTGTTTGGGATAAATTCAGAGAAAATAAGACATAGCAAACATTACAGAAAGTCTGTCAGACTATAGCATGTTCCGCATTTGGATTTTACATCTTCAGAATGCAGAGTTTAGATTTTTGGTATGTCAATTTTTTTATCTTTTTTCCCATGCAGCCTTCATTTTGTATTTTCTACGGAAATGTTCTCCATTTAGCAAAACAAAATAATCACCTTAATTGAAAGGATGCACAGCATGATTTTCCCATCATCGTATCAAAATAGTGCTAATATAGCACTATTTTTGTTTGCTATTACGTAACAGGAATTACATACTATTATATATGGCAAAAATAATAACTACAGAAATAGTAATTATTATCAAATATCTCTCTCACAAAGGCCATACCAACTTCACTCAATTAATCTTCTTAAGAAGATCAAGGAGACCTGTACCTATAGACAACTGGAGAGGAGATTCGTTAAAATTTTTTACTTAGATACAACCTACTTAGATACAATCTAAGTAAAAAAAAGAGAAAGCATTATACAAGTATAATCATATACAATTATGTATAGATCAGTATATTTATTTGGGCTTAAACTTCTGTTTTGAGATAAAGAGCTCATTTGCCTATTTCCATTGTATTTCAGTTAATAAAACTTTTTTTTGGTTATATTAGATCTTTGCTAGATCCCTTGGATTTTACTCCTGCTGTTGTGGTATGTGTTGTTCTGGATCAGATACAACCATATATAGATGGGTTCTTTTTGTGTAGAAGATACTAGGGAACTTGAAGTCTGCTGAAGATATTAGGGAACCTTCACATGGATTTTAGCAGAGTTTGGATTAAGCCTCTAGAGTACCTTATTGACTTACTGAGTTTACTTAAGTGCCTTAAGTTCAGGTGATTGATTTTGGTGTCTCTTGGTGCTATTGTTTATTATCACCTGTTACTCACACTTTTATATTCTGGCCCAAATCATCTCCATAGATTTCAACTGACCGGAGGCAGTATGCTTTTGCTGGCAGTCAGAATTGGCTTTGTGTTCTCCTACATTGTCTTATTAGTCCTTCCTCTTTTCCTCACCTGCTTCTTCGTTTGTTTTTTTTTTTTCTTTCTTTCTTTTTAGCAGATACAGTTCTACAAGAAGTTTAATCATATGTGCAGAAATTTGTTAGGATTGATGCCAAAGGGCTTGCCCAAAGGCAGGCTCTAAACACATTATTGTTTGAAACCTGTGACAGAGAGTCCAACCAGCCTCTGATTAGGCAACATGCCATACTAAGCAGATATTCATGAATCTTGGCAACCAAGCTTGCCATCCTTTCTCTGTTACAGACGGTTATCTGGAAAACCATCCAAACAACAGAAATATACCATATGTAAAACAAAGCCTCTCTTTTTATTTTCAGGTTCACAGACTATCAGCTTAAGATTTCACAGTGTTTATTATTTTTGTAACTCAAGATGAGTAAATACATCAATATCCAAATGCATCCAAATTATGGAACACTGAAGAAAGCATTACTGTGCTTTATGGGGATATGATTGTATTATTGATGCTATGGACTTCTTGATGATCCGCTCAGGTTATACATACTAAAAGGACGAATTTCTTCTGTATCTATTTATCAACACCCATAAAATGGAAGTACTGAGGTCAATAATGCCAGGTGAAAACATGTAAATAGGTGTTTAAAGAACTATACCACCAAGCTAGATTAATATTGGATTAAATTACAGAGATTTTGAAGAGATATTAAAGGCACAGTAATGAAGCATAGACATCTATTTTACTATTTTAGTCTTACCAAAAGGCTGTTGATGATAAATCCATCTTCAGCTAAAAGACAATTCTGAAGGGGAATCTAATTCTCAGTATGTAGCCTTCTTCCTCCACTATTATCAACAGAGTAGATTGCCCACTAACTATGCACTGATTAGAAACTTGAAGTCAGTATAGTATGTGAGACAAGATGCAAGACAAATAAACCTCCTTAATCAGATGTTGGTGATGCTCTCTGCAAGAGACATAGGAAACTTAAACATGGGTAGAAAATATGTGTGTATATTTCCACATGTAATCTCTTCTTGCATTTCTTACTAATAATTATTTTTCTGCAGAAAACCTTTATGAAGTTATTTCCCAAGCAACTAGAACAGAGAAAAACAAATGCTTGAGAGTAAAACAAAAATTCATGAATAGGCAAAGGGTGACTCCTTAGAAAGAAAAAGCATTCATAGATACAAAACATTTCTATGGGTTTTTTTTACATAACTGTGGAGATGCTTACATGATTTTTCAAAATATTCTGATGACTTATGCATCGTATGAACCATCTTGTGATGCTCCTACTCACACTGAGCAGTATCTCACTCCAAAATATTTGATCTAACTTCATTAAGACCACAAATGGTGGAAGGTAACTATCCAACAACAGGAAAGCACTGCAATGTACCATTAAATTAGTGAAATTACTCACATTATGTAGAAAGTAGAAAAAGGTGAACGTCTGGTGCAATAGTTTGCGAAGCAACATGAGTAAGAATTTTATATTCCTGCCATAAGGGCCATTTCCTAAAAAAGCTCCTAAGTGCCAAAACCAGGATGAGAACTTTTGGCATACAAGTCCAAAACTTCACTCTGAAATAAACCCACTCACCATCTGCCTAAATCTAAAGGTAATGAAGCTCACTAGGTGCTCTCATCTAAGTTTTCCACAGACCAAAATGCTTTACATCTATCTTTTTAAAAAGTGACTTGACTGACATTGTTCCCTCTTATTCATCTCAGCATAATCATCAAAATACATTGATGTGTTTTACCTGGTGCATACTACCATCAGCATGGCAGGATTTTTATTTCTCTCTTAACTTTTTTTCATTCCAGGATATGTCATCACAGGTATATTTTGAATGTATCAACTTTACTACTTTTACCTGCCAAAAACTCAATTAAAAGAAGAAAAAAACCCCCACACGTGAAAGTCTGCAATCTATTATTTTGGCTTATTCAGACTTTCAATTGGATAATTAAGCAGTTAACAAGTAAAAGCTTTTCATCATTAGAAGATGCCTGAGAACAGGGTTATGAGTACAGGAAGGTTTGCTTGTTTGTTTATCTGCCAGTTCATAGGAGCAGAGCCTTGTATGGGGATAGGGAGGAGGAAACTATTACATGCAGCAGACAGTTTGCTCATTTGATATTATATACAGAATTCTGTGTGTTGGTTATCCAAATTTTATAATTTCCTCTAACATTTTATTTGGTTTTTAGATTGGTTTCTAGATTATATTTATAACTGTGAGGTGAAGAATGAGTTTAAGAGAAAGAACTATTGCTGGCCCTCATTTTCCCTTTATATATTTACAGTTCAAATCTGTACATCCAGAGTCCTTGGAAACCTCCAGGTTCTGGTACTGTTTCCTAGGAGTGAGGACAAAACCATCTAATAAAGACAGTAGTGCTCGAATATGGATAGTGAATAAATCTGATCTTAACAGAAAGCTTAACAAACCCTACAGGAATAATTTACTCATAAATCCTTTAATATGAAATTCACCTCAGCAGGTAACCCAAGCACCAACACTGAAGTTGACTGGAGGAGCATTAACCCAGCTATGCCAAGTTAAACCAGAGAGCAAATAATTTCTTGCAGCTAAATCAGAGGACTGAGTTTTAGATGTAGCTCTTCTGTGGCTTCTCTATATGTCTGCTTTAACCTGTGTGCTAACTGAAATAATTACATTTTACTACCAGAAAGAGCGTTGGGAAGCTTAATTAATATTTGTAAAGCGAGTTCACTTGCTCAAGCAGATGATACTAGCAAAGTGCAAAGTATTATTTCATATCAAATAAACATACTTTGACACAGATTGAATCAAAATGTAGTCCATAATTTGAAAATGAGCACTAACAGAAACCATTAGATAATTCTTCTTACACTGAAGAGAAAAAAAATCATTTAAAATGCCTTGGCAGAAATCATACAGAAAGTCAAATTTCTGTATGAAAAAGGGAGCAAAATGAAGAAACAGAATTAATGTTGAAATGCGTCAGGCTGGAGGTAACAGAGTTACCAGAGACATGTTGGAGGACGAGTACCAATGAACTGGAGGTATTGAACTATGTGCCCTGCATAGAAAAATTAAAGAACAAAGTGATGGTGCAGAATTTATTGTTGGCTAATGGTATGAAAGACTGTAAGAGGCAAAGAGGGATAACATATAAAACTGGACCTTCTGATGTCAATATCTTTGCAGAGAGGTTTGTGTACTCTTGAAATTAATCAAGACGTTGCCTCAGTTTTCAGTGTGGACAACTGAGCTAGGGATGAGAGCGCGAGGGACAGTGGGAACAAAGTTATAGAAATGGAAATTACCATGATAAAAAGAATAATAATGCAAGTAGTTGAATGCACTGGGGTAAAGGAATGGGAAAATCTCAAGCCAACAATTTGAGAGAACTGGTGCGTAGGATTGCAGGCCCAGTGATGAAGATTTCAAGCAAATCTACCAAACCGTTGAGGAATCACAGCAGTACTGCCTATGTTCAGAAAGAGGACTAGAGATCATGGTAATTACTGCCTGTAAGTCTAACATCGATGTAAAAAATGTAAAGCATTAGAGTACATTTAGGAGGAATTAATCATTGCAAACATACATGAAAAGGGAAAAAAAACCCCAAACATGTAAGAACCCAGAAATTCTGCATTAACAGCATTCAGAATCTACGAAACATTTGGGTACGATTACAGTGTCTGATACAGTAATAAGTGGCAAATAATGAATTAAAGCAAGGGATGAGATTTAGCTGAAGATAGCAAGGTGAATGAGCTGCTATTTGAATGGTTGCATATTAGTGTATATTAGCACACATATTAGCATATTAGTACATATTACTAATTTACTATCTATAAAACCAAAGTAAACGTGGTTACTTTTAATCAAAGCTGTTTTATCCTACCTAAGGTAACAAATACAGCTATGAATTGCTTATGGTTGGTCTAGCTGTCTGATCTCTACCTGTGATGATCTTGGTTCACGTCTCCTTTCCCACATCTAATGTTACTCTGCTCACTGTCTTCTTCACTAGTGTGACTAAAGCTAAACTGAATATACACTACCTTAAGTTCTTACTAATATTTTGTTAGTTCTTACTAATATTTCTTACTTCAATATTTTGTTACTATATTCTTATCTTATTTCTTAAGGTAATCCTATGATATTTCTTTCATAATTTTATACTGTGCAATACAATAAGATTTCCTAGAAGAGGAAAAATCATAGGTCTATACTATTCAGCTGAACATGTCAAGTAAAATAATTTTTTTGTGGACTATACACCAAAATCAACTGTCCATTGCAAAGTTTCAGTAGAACCAGAAAAAACCTCTTCATCCACTTAGGAAATGTTACTAGTACATTACTTGGACTTGCTGCTTTTCCATGCTTTTCCCTTTTCATTTTGAGTGGAGATGGTTGAGTGTTAGTGGAGATAGTTCTCTTTTACATTTTGAACAAATACCTTTTAACAGTATGTGCTTCACAAATTCTTTCATCTGCCTGGCACGCGCTTTTCTGCATGTCAGGATCTCAGCTTTTTTTTGCTGTCGGTGACATCAAACATCTTCTTTCAGTCTCTGTTTTTGTCTTCTAATTTCTCCTCTACTCAGCCGATCTGCTGTACTCATTCATGGCTAGTTAAGTTTTGGATTGTTAAACTCTCTTGGATTTAGCCTTCAGTCCTGCTTTACTTCCATATTCAATCATCTCCAATATCCAGACTGACCTTTTTCCCTCTTTTTAGCTCTCTTCTTTCTCCCTAATGTAGTTGCTGACACCTCAGAGTTTTCTTATTAATCTCACAAGTGGCATTTAGATCTCACTTTTCTTTCAGTATCGACAGAATTGAAATCTGTTCTTCACATTAGAAATGTATTGTTCTTTCAATAGATTTATGTCAGGATTTCTGCAACTTCATTTTTGAGACTTCAAGTCTCAAGCATTCAGTAATCTAAATCATAGTAGTACTTGGATAAGTGTCCAGCACATAGTCAAGCTGACTCTATCAGATGCCCATGAGGTCCGCTTCCACTCTGAAGAAAGACGGGTAGTGTACTACCTGCGGCCAATCCAATTCTACTTTCAGCTTACTTCCTTTCTCTCACTCCGAAAGAATGTGGCATTCTTTAATTTCTTGATATTATTCATCCGTACTTTGTGGCAAGTCATGGCAAATCAGAAGCCTTTTGTGAGAATCAGAGTATTTGACTTAGTAATCATTCATAAATATCTCCACTTCCTCTTGTGAAATTAGGGTATAAATAACCACAGCATTGCACTTTTCATCAGAATTTTAACACGTCTCACGGATGGTAGCTTATTATGTAGCAAAGAGTTGCTCTAGGAGGTTTCTGATTCTGTCAGTATCTAGATCTAGTGCACAGTGAGTGCTCTGCCAAAATGATGAAACCACTCTTGCCCAACTGCCTCCATTCTGCTGTACCCACCAGGCTGCTCCTTAGCTGCTCTAGCTAGTCTTTTGTTAATAATGGCTTTCTCTGAAATGTTCAGGTGTCCCAGCTACCATTTTGTCTTTCAGTGTTTAAATCCAATAGCCATGACAGAGCTTTCAAAATCACTCTCATTGAACGATTTTCTAGAAATATATTGTCTCCCCTCTCCAATGATGTACAGATTCTCAGCTAATTAATGTCAGAATTATAATTTCTGTTCACTCTGTTGCCAGTAAAAGGTGCAGCAAATATCCAAGGAAGGTGGTATAACAATTGTCAGCAACCTTAACACAGCAAAGAAGCAAGTTGAGATTGCACATCAACAATAGCAACAAAAAAAACGAAGGCGGAAGCACAGATACAAAAAAAGCACACGCTTGGGGACACTGTAGGGATACTTTCCATGCGTATCCCATGGTCTCTTTTAGGAGAGTTAAAAGTTAGCTCCACCAGGTGAAAGTAAACTAGCATTTTCTCTGCAGAATATGGCTGGTCCCTAGAGGAATTCACAAATAAGACGTCCTGTCCTATTAAATATCCTAACCGTAGGATATTTATCAGGATATATATCCTATTTGATATATATCCTGTTTGAACACTGGCATTCAAAAATGAGTGATGGAAAAGAAGCCCTATCCTATGAGCATGTTTTCTCTTCCAGAAACAAATTTAGATTGATATTTTCTTTTGGTTTTAGAAAAGAAAACTCACTCTGATCATATTACTTGGGTCCTTCATTGCTAATAGAGTACACAGCAATGAATTTTAGGCCTTTACTTTCCTTTTACCTTGCCCTCAGATATTTAAAATCTTTTTATCTTTATTTCCTTTTCCCTTCTTTCATCCTTACTTCACATTTATATAACTTTCCTTCAAAGCTCCCCAGTGTCTCCATCTCATCTCAGGTGTGTATCTTGCCGGTTCCATCACATAAATTACTTCAAAATTCCATTGCAAAAGCTGCCCACCTGGTAACAAGAAATTCATTGTTTTCTTTTTATTGCTCTTTCTAACTTTGGAGAAAGTAAATGGAAATACATATTTAAAAGTATTCATGAGAGGCAGACTATCAGTCTCTATGTGCATTTCTTGCAATTCATTTTATGCTTCCATTGTGTGCTTCCAACATAGGATTTAGCTTTGACAAGTGTAACTTCAACAGCTTACTTCTCCTAAAAAAAGATGATAGGAAAAAGTTGGATTTTTTTTAACAGAATAGAAGCTATATGCTGAAACCATATGTGATGTTTTTACTTCGGAGTATGTAAAGATTCCTTGGTTTTAACTGACATCAATTCACATACATCATACAACATGATTTTTTCTCTGTGAATATTGATTTGAACTAGTTGCTTATACAGACTCACTTGTATTTGTCAGATTTTATTTGTTTTGTAAGGAAATCATGGGAAAGCAAACATTTCCTGGTTGTGCGAATAACTGATTTTTCGGTTTGGCTCAAAACAAAAAGATAATTTGAATGAATCTGGTTTTTGCTCAATTTTAATATTTTCTCTCTTCAATATAAAATTTTAAAACATTCCTCACTTGGATAGTCACGGCACTTAGGGAAAAATGATGAGATTTAATAATTAATCTGAAAATTATAATACTTAGGTGAATGAGTAAGTGGGTGGGTGGCAGATCAGGCTTCTATACCCTATGCCAGTGAATGGCAAAGTATGCATCGAAATTAATGTGGGATTATTAAAGGGATACTGAGACAACTAAAGAGCTCTGAACTGTTACATCTTACGATGTGAGCATCTTACATCTTAAGAGCTGAGCTGCTCTTTTAGGATACGAAGATTCATTCAGCCACTAAACCCGTGGTTTTCACATCATAGATACACTCCCCAAGCTCCATAAATCCTGTGGTTTGAGGCATGGGGAGGGCAGGAGTGGAGAAAGCAAAGGCGAATACTTACTAGAATTTCTTTGCTTTTCAGGAAGTTTTGCAAATGGAGATCTGAACATTTATGCTCAGCAACAACTTTTATGGATTTGATCACTTCCTCTGGATTCAATGTGTTCTTTCCATGACTTATATTTTGGAGGTTAACTAATAGAGGCCCTGAGGTAGCTCAAGGCTATCTGAAAGGTATGTGAATAGTGTACAAGTCTTTGACTATGAACATCTGTGAATTTTCGTTTTACTCTGAATCTTCTAGACTATGAAATCCTCCTTGTTCAGGTAACACGAGAAAAGACCTCCACTGATTCTCCACTCTTGCACACTGGAAGAATGAATCAGCTGACAAACAGGAACCTACAGAAAGCACTGGCAAACTGGACAACTTTTCAAAACATTAATGATGGCATCTCCATTTTGAGGGCACTGGAAAAAAAAAATATTAAGTAAAGGAAATTAATCTTTATTCACAGTGTTCTCACAAATTAAAGGTTAAAAACAGGCAGTGCAAGCTCACTAGCAGTTGCCAGCTCATGTTTAAAACATTGTCACATCAACTTACTCTTTTGAGATAATGTCACTACACTCACCCTATACACAAATGTTGCTTATTTCCCTTTGCCATTTATTCAGCTTTGTGGCAGTAATTAGCAAAGGACTGTGATTGACTCAGAGAAAACTGAAGATATAAGACAGGAGCATGATGTGAAATGAAATTTCTATTATCATATTTACACCTTCCTCTTACATTTCACTATACAAATAAGAACTAGGAAGAAAAATAGTAGAGGTTTTTTTTAGATTCTTAATAATCTTTTCCTCTTTGCTTTAATTTTGCATTTCACATTCGAAGTTTTTTCTGCCTTCTGTCCTTTTTCCACTCAGTTGCCTTTGTTTACAGAAATTTTGTTCTATCTAAATATTAGACTCTGAGTTCCCAAAGCTACCTAAAAAGCTCTTAAACGTCCCTTGAAGTACTTCTGCTGCAGATTTCTGCATCCATTAGTTGTCCTGATACACCTATTCTTAGAGCATTAGTGAAACGATCAATCTCAGAAAAATAATTTTGAGAAAGGTTATTGTTATTTGTTTTGGTTCTGTTTTAGCCATATAAGCACAGCATAAGTAATTGATCCAGCATATTTTAGAAAGGAGTTCAGGAGGTCATGCGAGAAGGAACGTGACACCAGAGGTGGGGTATGGCAGTAACGTCCCAAACTAGCTTTATTCTCAGAGATTTTAACAGGGAAGCTCACTTTCCAACTTAAGTTCAAACTGCTTCGAGTATGAACTTACCTCCCTCTTTTGCTGCTTTTCTTGCAATCCCCGGGGCTTCCATGAAATGAAGCATTAAAAAAACCCCCAACAAACTATGCAATTTACAGGAAACAAATGACTTGTGATTCATAGCCTGAT
Organism: Fulmarus glacialis; assembly: GCF_000690835.1. Lineage (NCBI taxonomy): Eukaryota > Metazoa > Chordata > Aves > Procellariiformes > Procellariidae > Fulmarus > Fulmarus glacialis. Next base: position 36,263 of record NW_009221807.1, read on the forward strand.
ATCCTGCTTCATACTTAATTGATTCCAGTTAGGCGTAGCAGGACAGTAGTATTCTGCATTTTATGGCCTAACAGAAATGTCAGCCATCTGTTTGCACCTGCTGAAGTTGCTATGGATAAATATTACAAATCCTGTAAGCGTCTGGGCCTGGATTTCCATACCAAGAAAGTGTTTTTTATTGATGACTGTCAACATGAAGGCATTGATAACTGATGCTAGAGACATGTTTGAGAGGGAATGCTCCCTCCAATACGAACAATGTGAACATTTTCATCTATACCTAACCTTCAGAAGGACTGAACAGACATTTAGTTCTTGCAATTTGGCTATTAAGTTATGGTGAATGAACTAAAGTGTAGAGTCTATATTACTTGGGACAGATGGGAAATTAGCATGTCATAAAATTCATAAAAAAGTGGTTGATGATGCTGTCTGTCTCAAGAAAATAATTACATAATGATTACCTCATTTGAGAATACCAACAGACTAGGTTAGAGAACAGTCAGATCTCTGATTTATCTAATAGCGATTTTTTAGATGTTTGATATCCCTCAGGTAAGACATTTTGTATCGTTAACCTATTCCTTTAAGTTACAGTTTTAACCCTTAGCTTTAAATTTTTAGATGCTTTGTGTAACTGAGTGCTAGTGAAATCCAAGTTATGAATCTTGTTTCAAATATTTGCTCTAATTTAGAAATTGATTATTTTCTTCCGGTATTTCTTACTTAAGGTGGTTAAAAAGATGTAAAAAAAATCTTTTTCTTAATAGACCTCATTGTTTCCATATAGCCTAAAAAGGTTGTGGGGTTCAGTAAATTCATGAAGACCTTTGCCATTGTCTTTAGCAAGTCAAGATACTGAGCACTAAAAATAGGTGATTAGAAAGCAACCAGTAATGTATTTTCTGGGCTAAATAAAAACCAAAACCCAAGCAGTTAGGTACAATACTTACTCCTGAGTACAGGAAATTTAGACCACTAAAGCCAACTGAAATGCTTGGAAAACTTTAGTATTCTTTATTAATTTTAAAATCTACATTCAGAATGAAAATTTAAACATAAAAATAACCCTTTCTGGAAACTACATACCACAACATTGTGGTTTGCTTTCTGTTCCAGTATATGTCTTAAATTTTTGGAGACAGGTCTAAAATGAAGGACGTGTAGCATGGTCTGACTCCGTATGTGTGGAGAAGACACCTGAGCATAAGGGCCCATGAGCTAACTCATCCTCTGGGAGACCAAGATCTTCGCACACTCCTGCAGGACAGTTTAGACCCAGCCATTTTATTGAAATGGACTAATTTCAGAAGAGCTATTTTTTTCCACCTGCCCACTCTTCACAGATGAGCTTTGAAGCTGAAGAGATGAAAGTCCGTAACTTACTTCATTGCAAATTTTGTCAGGTTAGTTCAAATCAATCTCATCTGCAATTTAAACTAAAAAAGCTAACTTTGCAATGAAATAAATGATCAATGTTTATGGAGTTCTGTCTAGGTTTGCTGTCTACCAGCTGTGGGAAACTACCAGCTGAGCGATAGTATAAGTTGTTGAACTGAGACGTAGTTTATGCATCAGGATTTTCCTCTAGAATCCGCAAGCTTCCTGTGCTTGTGCTAATGTTCAGATATTAAACTGCAGTGTAATAATCATTTTATGGAATTATAAATACAGAAAAAATATCTGCATGCCTGAAGTTTACGGACACTGGTGCATGTGAGGATTTTCATTAATATATTATAAATTGTTAGCAATGCAAAAAAATTAATTTAACTTTTCTATTTCTTTCTCCCAGAACTCTTCTTCTGCTCTAGGGTACCAAAGATGATCATTATACCTTTCAACTTATTCATAAAGCTAAATAACATAACACAGAAAAGACAATACATTCGACATCTCCTTTGTGCAAGAAATGCAATGTTAAAAGCTGCAATGAATTAAGTAATTCACTTGAGAGTGATAGACCACAAGATATTGAGGGGGTCCAATTACAGAGAAATTTTACAGCAAAATAAACCTGGAGAAAAAGATAAGGTTAATAATATAAAATCTATTTATTTGCATTCTTTAAGACTTTTATTTTTATTTGGGGAATGAGAAAGTTCTCCTACAAATGTTCTCCTTTGGAATGAGGGAGCTCCCTCACCAGTTCTCAGAAAAGCCCTTGCAGTGGCTCCAGTGAAGCTCGCAGTAGGCTGTCCTTGAGTGCTAACTAGGAAAGCAGTAACAAATATCTACCTGCTTTTTGTCTGCCTAGAACTATCCATCATTTTAACATAATATAATCAATTATTAGATGAGTTCAAATAGCCAACAGTAATCAGAAAATCAGGGATAAGGAAAGCTGGCTGGCTCAGGTCAGATAGCACAGTTGGGGATTAAAGAGAGAGGGAAAGGAGTTACAATACGCAAGGAGGCCACGAAGTGTTTTTATCAGATAAGCATTACCTGCCAGAACAGAAAGCGGAGGAGTCGCTTGCCTTCTTCCTTCTCTGCTCCCTTTATGCTCAGAGCTGGAATGCTGCCAGATCCTTGCTTTGTCTCTTGTACTACGTGCTGGAAGGTAGGATAATGATGTTTTGCTGGGTAGGACCGAATTGTCTTCTGTGCTCCCCCAACAGGACAGAAAATTAAGGGTGACCTTTGGCAAGGTGCGGTCTACCTCCAGGTCATAAGAGCAGAAGCTCAGGCAAGAGCGGAGGGCTGCTGACAGTCTCAGAAACGAAACCAGTGGTTTTGTGGTACCTGAAGAAGCTCTGTGGTGGTTTCCACCACATGCTGTTCAGTGTGCTCAACTTACAACAGGCATGCTCGTGTAGCGGTATCTATACACCTCCGTGAAGCCATGTGCTGAGAATGCCCATTCTCGGTGCGTATCACAGTCTGTCGAGCACTGGCCCTAGGCAGAGCGGATGAGGATGCTTGTTAAGGTGAGCAGCATGGGTCACACTTCTCTGTTTCAGGATACATTCATCTAGGAAGCAGGGAAGATTCTCAGTTGAGATCTTCTCAACGGAAAGAACACTTTTCTGAAAATCCTTTTCTCTTAAAGCTCTCTGAGCTTTTCAGCTTCTCCAGGTATCACTGATTCCCATGTTTACTCAGGAACAGATAGACACTTTTTTCCCAGGCATACAAGAGTGACTAACGGTGCTATCACTTACACCTGGTCATCACCGCTCCCGAGCTGGAAGTTATAAACCACAAAACTCAGCTGGCGAAATAGAAAGCCAGAAGTGGCTTATCTGCACCAGTGCAGTCAAATTAAGTCAAAAAGGTGTAAGCCAAAATGCAGATTTGGGCATTACAGTGCACGAAGACACACCCAAATGACTATTTTATGGAAGCAAACACTTTCTGCATGGGAGTAGTGGCTCTTAAGATATTTAAACTACTCCAGCTCTTTCCAAAAGGAACATGTGACTGTTCCCTCAGTTGCCTTGAAATCTGGTAGGCACTGTAAGAATGAGGGGCCAGATTAATGATCCAAATATGCTGTCACTTAAACTAAGGACTCTCACAGTACAGTCACCTTAGACACACAGGTATATAAACACACACTCATCAAAGCTTTCCTAAAGATTGACAGATTCTGTCAACTTTGCATACACAGATGACATTCAATGCATTATTCCAACCAGTTCCCAAAGGTCTCAGTCATTCAAGATTTATATCTCAGCTTGTTGATGGAATCCACTTTATTTCTGGCAAAGAAATACTGAACAAGGAAATTGGAGTTAAGCAGTTCACATAAATATGAACCTAACTCTTTGGAGAAAAGATTTGGTGCCATATTTGCATTTAGCTGACAAAGTTCAAGGAAAGCTATTTCTATACCTATCTACTGGTACAATCTATGCAATGGTACGCTGAAATAAGGAATATAGGATCTCTGTAGGATGTATGCACCTCTTTCCATCATATCTATGCAATGTTTACTCAAAGACCATCCTCATCTCATATCACAGGTTTTCAATAGTTAGTGTTTTCAGGAAAAATAATTCACTATTCAGGGAACTCATCTGTGAGATATAACTGTATACGATTTTCTTGATGAAAATTTCCACTGATTCCTGTCAGCTCCAAAGAGTGAAACAGAAGATTTTCAGGTCCCATGGCTTTTAGAAGCTCAAATATTGTTAATATTCTTTATACTCTGGAAGGGCATAAGACAACTAAGCCTAACTTAATTATAGGTTATTGATGTATTTGTTACTGAGAAACAACAAAGTTTTTCAAAATTCATGGTCTGGCTGTGTTTTATAAAAAAATATTTCTTAGCCTCCTTTAGAAAGGCTTTAAAAGCAAGACTGAAGTTCCTATGATTTCTTTTTTATAAAGACTTTTTTTCTTCCATGTGAATGATACCCTGAGCCTTTTTGTTTCCTGACAACACCGTGCAGCAAAGTCATTTTTTTCTGTGGTGAACATACAGATGCGTCACCTGGCATGACATTGCTAGATGACCTCTTATCACATCCAGATGCCGACAAGCTGCTCCACTACCAGTCTCTCTCTGAACGTAACCCATAGCAGTGGTGATGAACATCATGAGGACTACACAACTTATCAAACTGGAAATCAGCAAGTAACAGAATCACTGATCTTTCATGTAGGGGAATAAATATCAGAACTTTTATGGTGACTTTGATTCTCATTAATAGTTAGGCTGTTTCCCATTACTCTAGAGATATAAAGGGAAAAGTCTAAATAAACTTCAGTCCCTTGTAGGGCCCAACAGTACGATCCTTTAGTAGTTGTAACATATATAAAAAAATTTAATTCTGTTTTGCATATTCCTTCTGTGTGTAACCCTTCTAAAGAGTTCTTAAGTAAAGGTCATTTTTTCTTCCTTAACATTATTTCCCAGAACAGACTGTTTAAGAACGACAGAATCACCAATACGCAAAGCAAATTAATATATACAATATATGCATGTCACTAAATTTAAGCATTTGTATTAGATTTAAAACAAACAGGCAGTTTACTAACCAGATCAGTACAAAAGCTGTTTCTGTAATCGAGTTGGCACCAGTTCACAAAAAATATAATTTGAAAAGGTTTACATTTAAATGAATCTTGCCTTTCATGCTCAAATATCATTCCAAACTCCTAGGATGTGGGATTAACCCTTCATTCACTTCTATTTAAAGAAACTCGGCACTGAGCTTGAATAACCTTGACTGCACTTACTCACCAAAATACAAAATTAAGGAAAAAACCAACCCTTTTCCCCTGTATTGCAATCACTTAAGAGTTCTAAAAAATATCAGCCACAAATAGGTGGATAAACCTACAGTTTGCAGGTAAACTTGTGCCCTTAGACTTCATCCTGGGTGGAATAGCCTAATCCCTGCCTTTATCGATTATGTCTTCAGAAATGAGCCGTTTAACCCCTTTCAAGCAGAGTTTGTTCCCCCACACTTGCGGAGCCAGACAGCTCACGCAGGGGCAGCTTCACTCCTAGTTCCCCCCTTACCCACCTGAACGGGCTTAGGAGAGGGTTTAGCTCTCTTCCACTCATTTAGGGCTCTGCTCCAGACAACGCTGACAAAAGTATTTGAAACACAGAGTTTTTCTAACTCGTTGCCACCCCGAGGGACTCGGCTAGTCCAAGGGAAACCGAGCACAAGGGGAGCGCACAGGGAAGTCACGTATTAATCCGCTGCTTCCTACAGTCCGACAGACCACTGGAAAACAGATGAACATATATAGGCATGTGTACATGAGTACGTACTACATACACACAGTCATATATATACACACATATGCATACATATATTATATACAAACTCACATATATTTGTGCCTATGTGTCTATAAACACAACCTGATCTGCCTGGAATCCTGTCTTTCTGTAAAAACCATGGAAGGAAATGGAAAGTAGCTTCTGGTAAAAAAGGCTATACAGCATGTTCAGCTGGGCAGGAAGAGAAGAAACCCAGCGTGATTTGTAACTTTACTTTCCACCTTACCCCATAGCGACCTTGGTATGTTGTGAGCCTTGAACTCAAAATCCATCAGGAAGAACGGTCTGATATATGTCACCTGCTCACAGCCAGAACATGTATCAAAAGACACAAAGGTTTATCCATGCAAATACGTTTGCAGAGTTAGCGGTACGTGGGTTTTCTGTGAACTCTATCCATGCAGGTCCTGAGTGATTTCCCACACTGGAGTCGAAGGGTTCGCACAGTTTCCTGAATGGCCAAATTTCTTGTATGAGATGTACAGTTGGAATCGCTATGTTTCTAAAAGCACTGACAAATACTCTTGCCGGGTGCTGCCACAGTGGCAGAGAGCGGCCACAGTGACCTGCTGCACCGCCACCGCCCAGCCACTGCTCCCTGCGGGCACGGCAGCAAACGGAGCTGCGAGCCGCTTCGGTGGCACTTGGTGCACTTGCTGTGCTCCCACGGGCTCTCTTCATTCTTCAGACCTGTTTGCCTCATAACTTTTAAAACAGGATGGTACTCCTCATTAGTGGAGCTTTTGAATTACTGAAAGGCTGTGTAACATTTAATTAGTCTTTATCTTTACAAGTAATAAAACGAGTACCTTTTGGTAAAAGAAGGCAGTCTCCGGTGTGCCGCTGGATAACAGCAAGTTTTTGATTTTCCGTTCAAACAGCTATCAAACAGATTATAATTTTAGCTTCATTATTTGGTGAATTCACATTTTCTAAAAAGACACATAAGAGCAGGTTTATAAATATTGCAACAAAGAAATTTGGAGTCAGCAGTAAGAGGGATTTTGAAGCTGACAGATGAGAACAATACTTGTAAAAATACAGTTTGTATTACCTGCAAACTGTTTGGTGTTTGCTAGTTTCATTTAAATAGAAATATTCAAGAATTTCTGATACTTTTGCAATTTACCTGTTGATTATTGGCACGCCACGTCTTTGTTTTGAATCATCTTCAGTATTATCATATCATTTTCAAATATTGGAGGTCTCCTTCTGGTTTTTAACAAATTTTTAGACTTTGACAACCAACCAGACTGCAAAACAAAACAAAAAATACAAAAATAACATAAATTAAACAGTTTCAAATTCAGTTCAAACGTAGTATCAAAGACATATTGCTAATTTTTTCTCAAACCATCACTGTAAAATTTGCTCTCTGAAAATCTAACTCAGATGTCATATAAACTAGAGTAATGCCTTTTTCTACATGGAAAATATTTTTGATTTACATCGGTAGGCAGAAAATCAGGAGGAATTTCTTGACCATTGTCCGGTACCTGTATAGAAGCAGTACAGGGAAAACTATAGTGGTTAGTCCAAGAATATTTAGTATGTGAAAATGGTTAGGATTGAACTAGAGGATATTTTCTTTTGTAAACAAAAGAAGTATTTGGGTGAAATATGAATATGTAAGATTAAGTCTTGAGTTAGAATCACTTTACCCTTTTTTTCTTAAGCATTGTTTTGTAAACAAAACCACAAAATTAGAAAAAAAAGTTTTGTTTTTAGGATATCAGACTGAGATTTTGATATTTCAATAGTACATATAAAAGGTGAAGTACTGTAATGAATGGTTTAAGAATTTAAAACTTTTCTAATGTTGTTCACATTGACAGTTCTCCCTTAACTGAACATTTGCTACTACTCCTCCCTTCCCATTTATCCAGCACACTTGTTCCAACCAGGAGTAAGCAGCTGCCAGTTTCAACTCTCGCATCCCAGAAAACAGCTGTCTTACCCTGGCTATGCTTTTGGCACCTGTGAAACTTGTCCGTGCATGCACGTGCCACTACAGACCATTTGCTTGCCATTAGTCAGCGGTAAGACTGACTCCGTACCAGCAAACACGGCAGCAGGATAATGCCGAGCAGCTTATGACCGCCTGGGTCTCAGCCGAAGTCGGGAGCAGAAGGGAGAGAGAGAGGGCTCTACCTGAAGCAGGAGGATGCCCACTGCAGATGTTCACCTGGCTCTCGCCGCTCTGCAGGGCGGGTTGCATGCACTGCCTCTGATTCTGTACTTGTCTGCTGCCCCTCCGGCTGAGCAGATGAGATGCCTTTTCTCCTCACAAGTGAAACTTCAATCTCGTGTCATAAAATGTCTGCAAAGAGAGGTAGAACAGAGGTTAGAGAAGGAGGGACTTTTAATGTGCTACTTGGGATCTCTTCTTTCTTCTTTTTTTTTTTTTTTTTTTTTGAGAGAGAGAGAGATATCCGTGACGGTCATCCTGATCCACTTGCTAGAGGTTCTGAGTGTACAATAGAGAAGAATTTCACAAGAGCAAATGTAACCAATCTATTTGGTGTTTGAGTTTAAAAACTGTGAAATATGTAAACTGTAGATAATCTAAAGTAGAGCTGGGTAATCTCCATTTTTGTGACATTTCTCTAGAGTCACACCACAGATCACAACTACAAAAACCAAAAGTACACTCCAAGACACACATAAATACACATCCACATATACATTACTATACCCTCTGGACTCAGCCATGCTAATTCATAATTCCAACTGCAGGATTCTGCCATGTTTTAATGATCAGACTGAATAAATGCAATTAACATCTACTTTATGCGACAGAATAAATTTGATCTTGTCTAATTCAGCTTTTCAATCTAGCCACCATTCATCAAACTGAAAGTTTGTTTCCTTGGTGCAGAATAAATACTACTTTGTAAAGTAATGTGACATGAGTAAATATTTTGTAACAATAAAAAAGAGTGCTTTGCTTGACTAAAGAAATAACAGAACCCTTGCCTTTCCAATATACTAAGATGCCATATGAAAACAAAAGAATTTCCAGAAAACCTTTCTGGTGACATATTGAGGTCAACGGGAATCTGTTTCTGGCAGTGCCAGGATAACATTTGCAAACTCTTAACTTCTGGGTGTTGGGGAGAAAAAAAAGACTGATCATATAAAATAATTCTTGTAGCTAGTCAAGGTCGTGTAAGTACTGTTAGCAATGCACGGTACTGCTTCTCATTGCTGCTCATTTTGGACTACTCAGATGACAAATGTTCCCTCCACCGTACTGCTCACTGAAGAACAGGTAATCAATTTGAGTCACCTTGTTAATACTGGTTTTGGTTTTCACAAGTGATCTTCCATTTCCTTTTTGACAGCTCTCTTGATCTGTCCACTTCCCTGTTCCCCTCAACTTTCAATGCAGTCCTTAAAGTTAATATTCCCTAGGATAGTAAAAGCAGAGCGTATTGCTTCAGTTTCCTTAGGAAAAGAAAAATTAAGACTACAAGCATAGAAAACTTAATTATGTTGCTTTCTGTTTGACATTGGATAGCTTGTGCATGTACACAGAAAATATTTCCAGCCTCAGCACCATTTCAAAGATATTAAATGGGAATTATTCCCTGAACTCAGTATTTGTAAACATTCAAAATGTGAAAGAAGACTCTGTAGTGCAGAACAGGGTTTTAATCAGTATTTGGTGTAAAAAGAAATTATGTCATCCTGATACGTAGTAAATAAAATACGTTAGGTAAAATATGCAGCTATGAGGATGACATTTCTAGAACGAAAAGCAGAAAAGTTATAAACGATACAATTAAATTTCCTCTTTAAAAATCTCTAATTGCTATAGTTCTAAATGAAATCACTTGTCTAAACAAAGAAAGTAATTACTGCTTAATGCCTGCATGACCTGGAATAAATAAATGATGTCAATGACAGGTGGGAAGACACAAATAATACTACACTGTTGACACTGATCTCTCTACCTTCGTTTTTGTTTTGTTTTGTTTTAAAATAAAAAAACGAGTTTACATTCTAAATTATAGTGGCAAGCCTTTTCTTTGCATAGTGTGGAGTGACTCATAGAATGCAACAATGTACAGTAAGAAAGCAAGGCATCAGGATGAAAAGGAATTAATTTTCACTGCGTCACTGTATTCACTGGAGCAGCCTCAACAATTTCTTCTGTTGGGTTTTTTTCCTTTTCTGGGTTCTACATTTACACATGAGTTCAGCATCTTTCTAGCCGATGAAAAAAGAATGTGTAAAGGGAACATTTTATTTCTGTTTAAACATAAAAGATCTGTGATACAGGACTGCTTTTTCTAGCCTTTGGTCAATATATGCAATAAACAACAATTGACAGTCTTTTGAGAGATTATAGTAGGCTCCACGTTTCTAGGATTTGCTAGAAAACATTTCCCTTAAATTCACACCTCTGATAACTTATTTTTTAATTGACAGAGATGGCCAATAGACATTTTTTTTTTTCTTTTCTAGGCAGTATTCTAGGGAATATTTTAATATTAATAAAATTTAATCTGTATAAATTCAATATGACCTAGGTAAATGCTAAAAGCAATCTGAAAGCAAAAGCGAGATAAAACTTCTATAAAGATAGATGACAACTAGTATTCTACCAATGTTTGTTAGATTTTTAAAACTATGCTTTTTGTGAGAGCTATAGGTGTAGAGGGAGAGGTGGTCGCTTGTTCCTTGTTTGTTTGGTCAAGGTTTTGTTATTGCTTTTCCAGTGTCCCTGTTCTCATAATTGGTTAAAGCTTTTATAAACATGAAGTAATGTGGAAAAGTTTAATGAAAATGAAAAGAATGCCTGGTAAAGCAATTTACAACTGAAAAAGGTGTGAGAATATTGGCTTCAGACATGCTGAACAAGTATTAACCAAAAGAATCTTGAGAAATCTGCCTTTTAGTTTAAATATGGCTCGGTGCAGAAGATGAGAGAAAAGTTCTCAAGAGCAGAAAAGGCACAATGTAATTTTACAACTAATTATTAAAAAGAAGACACAGTTAGAAATATGATTACTTGCTACCTTCACCTTAGGATCATTACTGCCAAGGTAGACTAATAATGCAATTACTTTTAGAAGAAGTTCTTATTTTGCTGAATTAACAGAAACTGGTAGATGTACAATTTAATATGCAAATTGAAGAAGGGGTTTGTAGAATTCTGGCAAGAATTCCCCTTTTATTTGTGTGTGCTCATTATTTCAAAAGGAATCTAGATACATTTCTTCAACTTAACTAGCTCTTCTTTCTTTCTATCAAGCAATGGTTTCTCATCATAATTGCTACAAACTGAGATTTCCAAAATTGCTGAAGGGAGTTAAGTGTTCAATTCATTGTGAAAGCCAGAGGGAGAAGTGTGTGTTACACTGAGTTTGAAACCCACAAACGTTCACCCTCACACTGTGAAATTAATGCCACCTGGATTTTATCATTAAAGGACTTGAAAGCATTTATGAAATGTTTCAGATTTTTAAAAAAATTCTTTACATTTTTTAGGTAAAAAGAAATCACCATCTACGATGTTCAGATTCTTTTGGTAGTTCTTATACCTGAATCTATCTGTTGAAGACTTTCAGTATTACAACTTTATTTTAGATTGTTTTTAAATATTTAAATATTTTTAAAATAACTGATGTAGGGTATAATTTTTTTAATGTTATATGACACTTGAAGCATATTATGTTTTAAAACAGACTTCAGGTCCACTGTAAGATAATTTTTCCATTTAAAAGGGTTTTAAACATTTTTAAATGTATTTTTACTGTGTATTAGTGAAAAAACCAAAGCATTTGGAATAGTTTCACAGACACGTAATTGTGTTGAGAGATGACTTTGGAGATGGGAGGATCAAGAGTTACTTCTAGCTTAGGAATAAATTGTTACCTGAAATACGCAGTCAGACTTTAGTCCTTGCTTTCCCTATTTGAGAGTTTTTCACTCAAGCATTTATTTTCATTTCGTTCATTTAAAATTGGAGCAGAAGCTGAAAGTTGACTTTCCTACATTCCGGCTTGAATTATTAAGCACCCAAGCATAAGCATTCATTTCCTTTTCCCATCAGGAGAAAACCTGTGTGTTTGACCTGAACAGCAGGCCTAAGGTCCATAATGTCAGACGCTTCATGTTTTTTGATATCTGCTGATACAACATAATACCAAAACCTCTCTATGCATCAAGGTTATTAATGCAATGTCTGGAGATTGTTTTAAATTGCCTGCTGCCATTCTGACTGGTATTTTTACTGTCAGCTTTCCAACAGAAAATGCTCCTGGAAAAGGTCATACCATTTCTTACTCTCTCCTTAAGACTCAGATGTCCATTCCGGGTTACTGAGAGAGGACGCGCCTGGAAAACTCTACTGAAGGTAGGGAAGGACTTGTTTTTTCTCCTTAAGATATGGGGTATAGTTTTCTTATAAAACATAGCTGAAGGAAGAGGCCTGCTTTATTTTTCTAGATTAAGCCCAGGACTGAGTTGAAGCTGGTGCTCACGCATCCTGAGGGTATTTTTTTAGTCGCTCCTTTTTTTAAGAGCATGCCTGCACAAATGTGTGGAAGCACATACAGCAGAGTTGATGTTCTGGTTCTTCCTTATGTCCTTAAATGAAAATAGTTACTACTACTGCATTTGTGGTGAAGCTCAGTCTTGGATAAGACACCTTTAAAAAGTTAATATCCTGTAGCCACATGCTGTAAATCTGCTCAGCCTTCTACAGACAAAGTTTTAATTAGATATGCTTCAAAGTCAATTTATTGATACCTGAGGAATCTTCCGATTAAAAAAGAGGCACCATGGAGGTCAGGTGCCTCCAGAATTAGGCAGTAGTTGAGCTGGATTTTAGGATTACAGTTAGGATTTAGGTGTCTAAATTTCATCTCCAGGCATCAAGTCGCTTCTTTTCAAAAATTAGCATGTGGACTAACCAGTCCTAGTTATACCAATAGAAATAATTTTATGGAATATGCCCTCAGCAATGAAACCTTCACAGTCATGAAATTTATGAATTTTCCTGATCGGCTTAGGTAAAGGCTAGACCCATTTCAATCAAATGGGATAAATATTTGATCTTACTTTGCCAGGTAAAAGCGCACGTCACTGTAATTTGTGCTTTCAAAACTTTCAAGAAGTACTTTACTTAACAAAAAGTGTAGCGCTGTAGCTTCACTGTCCCTACCTCAAGGTGTGTGTTATACTACTACCTTTCTGCGGACTCATCATCATGCAGTTAATAGAAGGATGATGAAGCGATGGGAATTAAAGAATGAAACCTTTAATAATCCTAGATATCCACAGAGTCCTAACAGTGCTTAGCAACATCATCCATCTGGTGATATCACCAAAACCAGTGAATGGCAAATTTAGGATTTACTATCTGTTGTGAAATCTAGTTCCAAGGTTTGCAGCTTTTCAGTAGCTACTATACTTAGATGTTTTTCCTTTTTCTTATTTTTAACCATTTGGTATATATTTTACTGCTTCACTTCACTATGATCTGATCCTGCTCGATGGAAGATGTTAGAATTTTCACAGCTGTGGGATATTTTCAAGCCAAAAGAACAATAGGTGCAAAACTCCTCTTGAAATCCTCTCCTAGTGTTTTCAGCTGTCACAGGATCAGGTCTTGGGAAAAGAATACTATGGGATCACGTATTCATAGGTGCCAAAGGCCTAGATCCTGCAAAAACATATCTCACTGATTAGGAACGTAAATCTGAATTTCTGAAAATAACTCACATTGCTGTAACTTTCAGCAAGTTAACAGATACGGCTAGAAGGATATGTACAAAGAGACCTTATCTCCCTCTCTGACCATTTTTCATGCTGATTGACCATAAAATATCTTGGAATTGGCAGTTATAGGGCTACATTAATGGTCATAGCACTGTATTAATGCGCTACTTCTCTTCAAGCTAATTAGCTCTGCTAAGCACCTTGAGTACTGTCCAAGCATAAGTTACTGCAAATACTTATTCCATATGAAAATATTAGCATGTACAATAAAAACAGGAATCACTTCAATGTGCCCTAGAGTCTTCTTTTATATAGAAGCCCATATCTTTATCATTGAGTTCAGAGTCCTTTTGCTGTAGATCATATCTGTTGCGTAAGTATAACCAGGGAGTGCCAGCTACTTCATGTATTAGTAGGAATCTAAGAAGTAATGTTCTTGTCAGTAGGAACAGCAGCTCAATTCATCTTACTATGCCCAATCACAACCTTGTATAATAATGTTGTGCTCCCCCAGAGAGGAACAGAATGTTTCCTTTTGTCTTCATTTAGTGTTTGCCATTTACCCTTTATAAATAATATGCTGCAGTTAGGAATCCTCATGCTGCTAAAATTAAAACATTGTTTTCCTTTTGGCATCCAGGGACCTGCGAGACAACATGAAGAACTGGTGCATGTGACCCTTTTCAACAAGAAAAAGTTGAAAGGCTGCGTTTTAGGCTTGGCTCCTAATTTGCCTTTTAACAAATGACTTGTCTTTTACTGCACACGCAATATTCCCTGCTCCGGCGATATCCCTGCAATACCTGTGGGGAACCTACAGCAAGGGAAGAGGGGACTTTATGATAATGTGTCTTACTGTGAGTATGCAAAGCTGTAGAGGAGGCTGCTGCAACCCTGGCAGCCTCCAAGGAAATATTATTCATTATGTATTTACAGTTATTGGATTAAAACTTTGTAATGTGCTCTGTTCAATTAATAATAATACAGAGCGGAATGAGCTATGAAATGCATTGTGCCTTTTAAAAGATCTAATATAAGAAAAGACAAGCAGTTTGTCCTAATGAATGCATCTAATTGGTGCACTTTATTATAAAACACTGGAACAGCATTTTTCACGAGGCAGTTCTATTTGTAACAGGCTGTCTCCAGCACGTCAGGGTGTAATAAATGTGCTGCAGACTAGAACTGCTGATTAGCATTTCTGGAAGCCCGGGAAGTTAGTGGAAGTTGTTTGCCATTGCAGAAAGACCTCCTGAATCCTTAACGGAGGGACCCGCAGCACTGTGATCCGTTAGGGATACATGTACGTGACCGACCTTCTGGAGATCTCTGCTACCAGCCCATGGTATGTGTCCGCAACTGCGATAACTGAACAGCCAAAACAACAAAGAATTGCTACTACTTTGTAGTACCCTGGTGACTTCCACACTATTGATGTACAAAAGAGGCTTTCAATAAATACTGTCTTCAACACAGTAGAGTTTTCACAGCAATAACTTGAGATAGACGTATGGTTTATGTATGACTGTAACTCACTGTCCACATCATCCTTTGTTCATTTTTGATGAACGTAAAGAGGAAGAAAGAAAGGATGCACATGCATGATTTCTTTTGAGTTATAAGAAGAAACAAAAAGCCCTAGAGGCACTTCTGAAAACACACCTTAAAACCTTAGAGGAAAACAGTCAACAGTCAATATTCTTTTGGCAGGACCCATATAGAGAATGACATGAAAGTGTTCAAGCAAAATAGTTTAGATAATATCAAATCTATGCAGAAATCAAATCTATACTGAAGAAATAAAAGACTATGAAAGGAGTGAGCTTTGACCCAGGATTCTTTTGTTTGCACTCTCAGTAACTAAAAAGTAGCTTTTCAGGCTGTTATTTCTCAAAAAGCTGTACCAGTAAATACAGCCAATTTTATTTTCTTGCTTTTGAAATAGAGGATACCCAAGAAAGCTTCCCTTGGAAAAATAAACTTTATCCTTTCAGGCTCAGGAGAGAGACTTCAGTACTCATATAAGGAAGCCTTTCAGCCTCAGCAGTAGCCTTCATTTTCTCTCATATTCACTGCTGAAAGATGCACCCCACACTCCTCGCTGGGGCTTGCAGTCCATTAGCCTGAACCTGGGAAACACATCTCCCAACTTCATGGTGTTATTCAGCCTAAACTGCATTAATCTGCCTTAATACATTTTCCTGTAATAAGATGATCCACTCCATTACTTTTACTAATTTATCTGAAAGAACAGAGGCTTCCACAATGGTTGCTTGTGCACCACCCTGGTACCTATAGCATTCAAAAACCTGCTGATTCTCTCTAATGTAAAGGGATAAAGGGAGAGTATAGGGAGAGTATGACTATATTTACCTTCATTAATGCCCCTGTCCCTGACAAAGGCAACTTTATGACCAGGAAGTAGCAAAAACAAGGTCATGGGTTACAAGTAAACACGCTTTGTATATGTATTTCTGTTAGGAGTCTAAGATATAAATGTTCAAATGAGGTACAAGAAGAAAATAGGCATCAAGCAAGCGTAATCAGGGTACCACGTGCCTTATTCTGTCAGACAATACACAAACTGATTGGCCTCAATCACATCATACTACGTTTTCACACCAACCAATGCTTTAAGACCAAACAACAGGGAAGTTCAGTGGAAGTTTTGGATGGTGTACACATCCCAGGACTGGGCTCCGCTGCCCAGGCCGCCAGCGGTGGCTGAGGCACGTGTGTATGATGTACAAAATAGTCCAGGGAAAGCTGAAAAGCCTGCCTTGGTATCACTCAGTCCTGGCTGCCCATTCTGGTCTCAGGATGAAATCAAAGAATTGTAATTGATGATCTCGCTAGAAAAATGGCAAAGGCTTCTGTAATTCACCTCCTGCTACCCCTTCCTGCCTAAGGGTGGGCGTCGTGGGAATAATTACGTTGATTAAACAAGTCCAAGTAACCCTGCATCAGTGAGCTATGCTGGCTTTGGGCCACTCTGTACAGTATCTGGACCACTGTCTTCATTATATTAACATAATTTCATATGCTGGTGCTTCTGCATATTATTTTCCTTGTCTTTTACCTACTTGTCTATCACCTACTTCTCAGTGGTATCTGCTACTACTGACCCTGATCTGTATGTCGTCGTGTTCCCAGATGTCTATGGCCTTCTGTTCTTCCACTTCTGTTCCCCCCGTTCCTGGCAGCAGCTAGGACTCGGTAGGCCAGAAGGGTGAACAGGAATGAGTTTGGAAGACTTTCTCTTCATGGCCTTGTCTCCTCATGAGGCCCTGGGGCATACATTAAACTCCCACACATTATTTAATGCTCAGATCCCCCCAATAAATTTGCTTGTAAGACAACAGCCCTTACAGATGGTTTGGCATCACAGGTCCCTCAGGAATCATGATTTCATGAGGGAAATATGTATTTCAAGAAATAAAGCCTTCATGAGAATTCTGAAATTCTTTGGAGACTTCAAAGACATGACTGTACAATAGTATGTGTATGGCCTCTTGACATTCAATAGACAGCATGGAGAAAAACAAACCAAACCAAACAAAACCAAGAATGAAAGCCTGCTCTTTTGTGCCTTTGATGACAGGATATAAAAGAAATTGTGAGTTTCCTTTTTAAAAACAGTAGTCCTAATTAGGATTTCTTACACACTGGAAACAATCTGCTTAATAGGTCATAAATAAATTATAGTTATTCTACATACACAGTCAAAATACAAACCTGAATTAGCTCAGCTTGATGGAAAATATTCGTGTATCTTGTAAATCAAACTGTGTCATCTAAAGGCATATTTTGCCCTGCATTTTCAATTGATTGAGCCTGAACTGAAATGTTCCCTTTTGGGTCAGAGGCTAGTATTGGCCTTTTAACTTGCTGTGCAAGAGCTTCCAGGCCTGAACTTTCTCAAGCATAAATGTCAATAAAGTAGTCAAAATGTTTGGCTTATTCCAGTTAAGACATCTTTTTGTGTATTTCCATATATAGGATAACATTAACATTAAAAAAATAATCCCCGAGTTTTGTCTATTATTTAGAATATATGCCAACATACAAAATAAACTAAAACATACTGGGGAGATTCCCCTACATGTTATCTTTGGAATACATACAGTGCTGTAATTTCTTAGAATAAGTGCATAATGCATAAACATTTCTGATGGTCCTTATAAAAAGAACATGCACAGTGTATGATTATTACAAACTATTTTTCTATCTTTGAAAGGTTCATGATAATTTTTGTTTCAGTGTTCTTGAAAAATAGTATGGAATGCAAAAAGATATCTGAAATACATACAGATAGGTGAAAAATAAAACGGAAACATACATACTGAAAATAGATGAGAGTTTTTAGTAAAGGGGTTTCTAATATTTTATCATCCCTTTGGTCTGAGCTAAATTCAGGTTGTTTCTGCAGCACAAATCTTCTCTAGCTGAACAGAGGAAGAAATGAGCAACGGAAGCAAGTGTCTGCTCACATTTCAAAGTCTCTTGCAGTCATCATTTTACCCCAAAACAATTTAGTGACTAACCATACTCATAAATTACTGCTCATTAAGCTAGCATCATGGGTTTATAATGCACTGGCTACTGTACATTAAACTGTTAAAAAAATCACTTTGCCTCATTTCCGTTTGCCTTGGTAAGATACAAAAACTATCCTGATGTTTTGAGAAGTGACTTCCCCACATCCCAAGCCTCTTGTTTACTGAAATTGAGTAAATACATTATAAAAGAGCTGAAAGGTCTATTTCCTGGTAGATTACAGGGCTTTATTATTTGTAGCTTCATGGGTCTTGGTGTTCATTTTTTAAAATATCTTTGTCCTAATTAGGATTTTTTTCCATAATCCAAACATGGTCACTTTCTTCTATGTACGTGAGTGAAAATGAAGGTTTTTATTAAACAATTTAAGCATTAAAAGACAAGAATGCAACTACGCAAATATGGTCTCCTCACAGAGGTAGTGAAAACAGCAATATTAAATGTATTTCATGGCTAATGTATGTTGCTTTTACAAAAGTGAAAGCTGCACGACTACATTATCATACCACTGTGACTATATTATACTACATGTGGTTTATTAATATGATTTTACAATTTTTGGTTGGCAGAGTGCAGGGCTAAGGGAGCTTCCCTCTGTTCAGAATACTGTATACAGTTAAGTCTTGTGTGACAGACAGCATACTTTCGCCAATATAATTCATATAGTTCATTTCCTTGTAAATTACTGTGCAAAATAAAAATCAAGTTCTAAATTTACCTATTAATTTTGACACAATTTGGAGAGACAGAAAACATTCACTTGAAATTGCATGACTGTACATGCAGGGAAATAGTTTGATGTCTTTGAATCTGTGAAAAAAAAATTGATTTCTGAGAATTTAAGGGGGGGTAATAAATAGTTATCTAACACTTTTCTGAAAATAGTCAAGCTTCTCAATACAGTCTTCATTAGCTGTGTTAAGTGGTTGGTCACATTACGGCATTTCTCCTTTCTGATTGTCTAATCTTTTCTGTAAAAACCCAAGCGCAAGTGCCGAGTGGAGTGTTCGAATGGGGAATAAAGGGTTATTTTAATCATGCATAGTTTGGTTTGGAAAATAAATGTATTCCTCAGAAGAATATCGATGTCCAAATAGTTGAGTAGTGAGGATGTGAGCGAGCAAGCAAGAGAGAAAACAGCCAATAACCATTCATGTTGCCAGCTGTTAATACAGACTAATGGAACCCAAAGGTAAAGACACCTCCTTAAATGCTGGCCCGGCGCTATTTGATCAGTCACATCAGAGGCACATTTGCCCATAAAGAAGTCTGCACTTGTATTGCTAAGCAGATGAATGTACACAGTCGTCACAGTAAAGTCAACCTTTGTGCTAGGCTTCAAAGTATACCTAGCGCACCTGGCTGAGGCATGAGACAGATTTAAGCATCAACCTCTCCAGGCCTTAATGGCAAAGCTCCGTATACACACAACGTGAATATATAGAAGGGGTGTAAACAGATATAGAAATAGATTTCTGCCTTTCCTATATATTTATACACGAAATTGCTAAGAAGGCGATGTTGTAGGTATGCACGCTTCCAAATACACAGGTACCCTCTCAGACCAGTCAAGCCCATAAGCTCCTGAATGGTCATATACATGCCAGAGCCAGAAAGCAGATGCCCAAGCCTGCTTTGAAGCCCTTGGCCCTTTAGGACTCAGACACTTTCGAAAATAAATCTCTCCAATAGCATATCTATATCCATATTAATGCATGTGTATGTTCGTGTGAAAGCATGGGTACATACGAAGTTTGTATGTGGCATCCAACCATAAAGTTCCTAAATCTCAAGCGTAGAGCCTTGTAGTGTCTAATGGGCTCACCGTTGTTAGGAGTTCAGAAACTGAAATCACCAGACTGTGTCTTCTTCAACTATTTATTTCTCATCTACAATCACTTCATCTCCAAGGATATGAATGTGATATTACTCAGCTGTTTATTCCTCATAAACCATTTTACTACACTTAGGTATGTCAAATCAACATAGAAATCTGTAATAGGCTTATTAAAACAGGTCATTACAGTCTTCTTATTGCTCAGTATTGATAACAGGACTGAAAGATAATAAAACACAATGTTTCAAAAGTGAGCAATAAAAAAGTCACAAAAGAACAGAATAAAAATTTTATTATGGAGTGTCAGGAATGTAAATAGTTTCAAAAGCGATACTGTCAAGCCTTTTGGGACCCATCTCATGGTGCAGTCTCTTCTCAAAAAGAGAAAATAGAAATAACTTCACAATGCAGACTGATAGTTTACAAAATCAGTGCAGACAACACTGTGCTCAATGATCTATGTTGATTTACATCAGCCCAAGTTTTGGACACTAACTCTAAATACATTCTGCAGAACCAAAATTTGACCTACCACAGGAATATATAAAATTTGTTAATTTAGGAAGTAGCATCCTCCCACAGTTAAATCATCAGTCCATCCATCTATACTCTGAAAAACTTTTTTTTTTTTTTTTTTTTGGTTTTCAGCTCTCTGGAAACATTCCTTATCTCTAAAAGTAACATACCTCTTTTTTATTGCCTGATTGTGTTCCAAGCTTTATTTATGTAAAAGTCTTCCCAGCACAAATATTTATGCATGAGATGATGAAATTCTGTTTCAAGAATATCTTCACAGGGAGGTTGGAAATGCACTTCTTGGGAATATTTTGGACAACAGAATGCAGTTACTTAACTGCTGCATGTCTGTGACCTTGTCGGTACCTGAGTATGTTTTTGAGCAAAACTGAATCTGGAATTGAATGAACATTCCAGTGGAAAGGATCTTCTGTATCTTTTTTTCTTTTTTTTTTTTTTTAAATTTAGTGTCAAAATTCCACTTGGGTTGTATTTTAGTCATATTATATGGAAGTCCCTTTACATAATCTGGCCCTTATGTAACAGTCAAGGCTGCCACTGTATTTCTAATATTTTACATTTTTTCACATTCAGTTGTATGCAACAAATAAGTAAGATGAAAGAAAACAATGAATTAGGTTTGGGGTTTAACAGGTATCTCCTACATCATCAGTAATAACGGAGCAATTGAACTACTGTCTTTTTTTGGCTGCTGAGCTGAATAACTGTTTTGAAAATTTCTGCATAAAAATTAATTTTTAGGGAGAAAGTAGTTTAATTTAGTCAACACTTAATTTCTTGTATCAAATAAAACCAATTTTGACATTTTTAAACTGTGCCAAGGTTTCTAGAGGAAAAACTGGAATTCTTTTGCAAAAGAATATTATTGTAATTAATGCTTTTGTTTCTGTTATCCTGCCATCTTGCCTTCCTGACCGTACATAAGAATTACTAGAGCCAAAATGGTTGCTCAGCTTTTTCAGCCATAATAATTCCTACAAAGGCTAAGCAATTTGAAAGCTGCCATTTCATAACGTCCTTATGTAAGATGCTATATTTTTTCTTCTTTGTCTTCAAAGATTAAACTTCATAATTTCATATATTGAAACTAGGAGGAAATCATAGAATCATAGAATCATTACGGTTGGAAAAGACCTCTAAGATCATCGAGTCCAACCGTCAACCCAACACTACCATACCCACTAAGCCATGTCCTTTTAAATCATGCAACTTTTAAGGACTAAATATGATAGAATACTAAATATGTTCTAAAAAGTGATCAACGTTCCAATCTGATGCTAAGCAAGTTGCCTTAAAATAAGTTTTGTTTCCTCAGTCTTTGTTTTATGACATCTGGTTGGAAGATGACATACTTTATTCCTGTTAAACACTGTTGGAAGTACTGACGCATGAGTATAAGCTCCACATATGTATCAGCGAGTAATAATGATACTGGAAAGAGT
>NW_009221807.1:58146-69150 GCF_000690835.1 Fulmarus glacialis
GAGTGGAGGTTGAATGATGAGACTTTGGCTCAAGACGGTTAGTTTTCTGATTAATTAAAAAGGGGAAAAATATATTCTCTTACAACCTAGGAATTTAGGGTGCATTTTATCACTCAGAGGAGCCAACACTTTGCAGGATTAGGCAAATACCAATTCTGCAGCTGCTATTCATCAATTTTTGCAGATACTAGATAAAGCTAAATCAGAGTCTCACAGTCTTAAATTTTTTTTAACTCCTAGGCCTTTCATTTTTCATCTTGACAATGTTTCTTTAGAGAAATGATACAGCATAAACACACCTTCTGAAGGAATTAAGAGAGACAAATACTTAAAAGTAACACAGAATTCCTACATTCTTGCCTGGACGAAGGACATCCCATGAATAAAAGGGGAAGGAAGCTTGCTGCTCTTGGATTTTCCAAGCTTCCCTGCTCTGAGAAGCAAAGGGGCCGACAGCAGGAGCAGTGGAGGTGAGCATGTCACTGCCAATTAAAATAAGAGGGAGCTGGACCCGTATCAAAAGTTTTTTTACAGATGTTAGAGCCATTTTCTTATGTTGTCATGTTTTGTGACCATGATTCAGACACTTCTGATGTTTTACCAGAACACAGCAAGTTTATCTGATAATTTTAGTGTGCTTTACACGTTAAAAGCGCAATTAATAGAATACATACCAAGCAATTAGATGGCTTGTTGTGACCTTTCAATTTACACTGCAACAAAGACACGCACTTGGAATTCACTAGTAAACCATTTTCTGGCTTCCATACAGCCGTTTTAATGGAGTTTGGCAACACTTAAATCAAAAGGGGAAAGATGAAAGCTAATTACAGCCAATATACTAATGCTCAAATAATTTGTATTAATAGAAATTAAAAAAAAGGAGCCAGTATTACAAGGAGCAAGCACATTTTTCTCTAGTAATTTAAACATCACTATGGGGTAATTTCTGTGTTGGTCTGTGCTGATATTGCATGACTTTTATTAATGTGAATGGGACCACTGAATTTATCTACAGTAGACCGGAAAAACGTACCACATTATTTCTGAACGCAAATGAAAACAACACAGGTTCTCACTGCATACTTAGCTGAACCACACAGTTAAAACCCTCCCAAATCTTTGCATGGCTCCGCAGTGTGCCAAATACTGTATTAGAGGTTAAAAATTTACTCAAGTAAGGAGCGAATTATCATTTTCAGAAGCAGGTGCTCTTTCACATGAAAGCCCTCTTTTTCCTAAACTCCATCAGCACTGCACTCCAGACTCCGTCTCTCCCACGGGCGCAGCGGGTGCAGGACTGATGCGCAGGGGCTGCGGCTGCAGCCGTTCCTGCGGGGCCCCTGGGCGCTCTGGGGCTGCCAACGGGCCGAGCATAAACCCTGCACTGGGAGCGCTTCGATCCTCTGCCGGTCACCAGCCAGGGCAGGAACCTGAAATTGTGCCTCCCCTGTTCACCCCCCAAATGAGGGACAATTTCAAGAGAGTCAGTTTGCCTCCGTGGCTCATCTTACCAGGAAATGGTAAATGGGCAGTTTTGGTTTGTTACAGAATGGTACCTTTTCGCAAAATTCTTAAGCCTATTTAATAGGTGGTTTAATCAAAACATTTCATTATGAAGTTTACAAAGGCATTTTTTTTGTTTTGGTTTTGGGTTTTTTCAGGATGCACAGACTGAGGTATGTTGAAAATGTATGTGCCATGTCCCAGGCTCTGATGGGGATATAAAGAAATATTTCAAATTCCACTAATTTTTGTTTGCAGTCAGATGCTCTTTTCTTAACTGATTTGAAATACGAATTATTACAATGATACAAAAGGAATGTGCTAATTATCACAGTTCACTCCAGATAAGCCTCCATTTTACCAAATACAGAGGAAAATCCTGGGTAACTGAAAAACTGAGATAAGTTTCCATAATAATTTACATTGAGAATTCACCATCTAATTTTCAGACTTAGAAATCCAATGATGTTTACTGTTATTCTTCGTATAGTCTCTATACAAACCAGCCTACCTCTGAGGATGTACACTTTGCTAAAAAGACATTTTCTTCCTTCCAAGAAGTACCTATTTCCAATGAATATGGTTCATTATCAGTAAGCAAAATTTTGGTAAAAAAAATTCACTGAGTTATTCCACAAGGCCAAGACTTTAATGATAATCTTATTTAGCCAAAATCATGTTTTGAAAACAGATTTACTACAAGGAACAATTTATTAAGGACAGGAGAGTCTTACTTAGAAAACCCGCACTGAACCATGTACTGAAATGATGTAGTGTTTCCCTTTTTTTTCATTCTCTCTTTTTGCTGTTGAGTTCAGTTAGGGCTCAGTTACACAAGGCAGTGACAAAGCTGCCCCTTGATTTCTGTGTTACAAAATCCAGCCTTACTGAATTTCCTGTTTATATTTCTAACCTAGTTGGTATTCCTGTCATGCGGCCTGCGAATGCTTCCAGTACTGGCTGCATGCTTTCAAGAAGGTGGTCGTTGTTCTTTCGGGATCATCAAATGATCATGAGTGAATCATGAATCAAGATGGAAAACATGAGGGGAATGTTCTCCTGAAAGATAAGAAAACACGTAACTTCTGCAGCGCAAGTCAAATGACTCATCCCAAGAAGGAGCATCGTTTTTCTAACGTTGGAATGGCAGCCTGCAGATTTCCATGTGGCAGTCCTGGTTTTCACTAAACTTTGATTAACTCAGGACAGCATGAAGTGTTTGTGTTTTATGGTTAAGATCAGGCCAAATATTTCTTGTCATCTGCTTAAATAAAAAGATCTCTTTCCAGTCGGATCATCTGTCTTTAAAGAGCACGTTGTAAAAGCCAATCCTGTGTGAATTTCACTGATGGTACTATAACATTTATCTGAATTTGTTTAATAGCGCATTTTGGAAGGTAAAGCTCACATGCCAAAGAGTTAGGATAATGGTGGTTATTATTGATTTCTTTTTTTTCAACCCTAGGGAGAAGTCAAGGAACTAGTAATTGCTATTGTCTTCTAGGATCTATATTTGCCATCTGTGTCTTGAGGAGTTTCATACAAGGATGATCTAACTGTACTGTTTGAAAGACAGTTTGTTCTTTCTTAACCTTGCTTTTTTTCCTATGAAATATTTAAACTGAAGTTGTTCAAATAATTAATCTTGTAGTAGGCTGCCAGAAATTTTAAAAGATTGTAAATTTTCTTGTCCTAAAGTATTACCCACCCATCCCCGGGGCAAAAAAAATTTGCCCTATCTTGATCAAATCTTTTATTTTGATGGCACATTAACCCTTTAAATGCTTTTAAAATTATGTTTATCTTTTCAATTATCAAAGCAAAATATAACTTCAGATTAAGAATCCTAGTATTGCACATTTTAAAGGTGAAAAAATGTTCTGACATTTTCATCTTCCATTGGGATAATACAGAGTGGACTCCTAAAAGAATCTAGAACCAAACAAAAAAATTACTGAAACTCTGAAAAACCCTAAGAAACAACAACAACAACAACAAAGAAGTGTACTTGCTTGGTCTACATCTTAACAGTTTACAACTATTTATAAGAAGGTTTCAGGGAGGGTGGTAATGTAATGTTGTGCTTATCCATTATGCAGAAAAGAATCTGCTGTCTGAAAGCAACAAATACAATGAGTTTGAATTGCAAGAGTGATAGCTGAGCTAGACATTACAGAAACATCTCCCTAAGAAGAGGCAGTAAGATGCTAGAATAGATTCCAGGGGATGTTATTCCAGAAACATTTTGGAATGTCTGAAACTGAAGATTTTTAAAAGGAAGTTAGACAAACATCTTCCAGTAGTCTGTCTCTTCAGGTAATGGATTAGCTGACCCCGTGGTGTCCCTTGCAGCTCTATCTTGCACTAAGATTTGTATAAAACAGAAAGAGTTGTTGCTAGCCAAAACAGATTATTATCTAAAAATATTTCTAGCTCTTTAGAAATGCTTTAAGTATGCTTTTTAGAGCATCTAGAAAGGTTTCAAGGTTTTTAGAAACACAGCTCTACGTTAGGCTTACTCCTCTCATTTTAATAATTGTTCATAAGCTTTTGAAGGTAAATGGGAAGAAGATCAATATTTCCTCTGGAAGTTGTTTTCATCTGGTGCTTCTCTGGAATTTCAGGTTTTGTGTCCCCTTGTATTTTGCTGGTCGATATCTTTTTCCCTCAATCCTCTGCTCTGCAGTTAATTGTATCTCCAAAACTTGAAAACCTCTCAGGTGTTTGAATGAAATTTTTAAATTAATACGAAAAAAATCTCTGAAAATGGTAAACAAAATCTCTTTCACTTATTAGGCAAACTCATGTTTTCTCTAGTTTTACACAGGGTTAAGGACATCTTGCCTGCTCTTACACTGTGTGGATTTTCTAAAAGCAGTCAATGGTGCTTTAAATATACTCAGCACAAGTCTCCAACCTGGCTCTTAGGACAATATTTTGTTTTTAAAATTGTATGTAACATAAATTCTCGGTCTTTGATGGGAAAAAAGGTCAATTTTTTACGACATTTAAAAGAGTCTCATGATGCAAGTACTACATATAATAGAAATTATCAAGCATTTATAAAGAGATTTGTTTTTTGTCGTTCTGTAAGTTGTTAATATTTTGTGTTTGACTGCTTATAATTTGGACAAAGTGACTGGAGTGAGCAACAAAGCCCCTCCTATGGGTACTGGGTATATACCCAGTCTTGTGGTGGTTAACGCTTTGAGATGCTGTGACATACTCATCTCCAGTTGCCCGGCACAAGGAAGATGACGCAGACAGGCAGAACGACGCATACAACCCTAACGGAACTATCTGCTGGCTCATATCTAAAATGCCCTCCGGGAAGAGAATCAGAGAGAGTGGTTTGTGGTGTTAGCTCATCATCGCGGTGAGCTGTGCCTCGTCTGCAGAGAGCGAGTTAGCCACTTCACCGCTGCTGCCTTCCCATGGGCCTTCCACGGCGTGTGAGATATTTGAAAAGCAACCCTGGTGCACTACACAGCCTACCGTCAAAACCGCTTTGCGCTAAAACACTGGAGTCCGTCCACGTTCTGCTACACAGCCCCTGCCTGGCTGCTTCTAACTGATCTGCCTTGGTGCCGCTGTGGCGGCAGCGGGTGCAGTCGGAGGGAGAAGAAGTCGTGGGGTGCGGGGGAAGCAGAGCTGCCCTGCAAAGGCTGGGGACACACCGCAGCAGCCAGGCCAAATGTGCGGCTCAGCCCGCTCCTGCGCAGCAGCGCTCCTCAAAAACCTCGGGCAGAGTGCATCAGCACACGTGCAAGTCATCACGGAAAGAAGTAAGCAAGGATTAATTTTGGGTTTGTTGCTTTTTTTTTTTTTTTTAAACTAGCCAGGTGGCAACCTTATTCTTCTGCCAATTTACAAAGCTGGATTGAAGAACCAGATGAGATCTCTCAGCCAGAAAGCCACATTGGCAGCTTTCAACACCTATTCCTGGCCACCGCTGGCACAGGGAGCGCTCTTGAATTTGTGAGAGGGGGACTTGATTACAGTAAGCAGCTCTGAGATGACTCTAAATTGCACCAAGAGATGCCCAGCCCTAGAAGCCCTCAAGGTCAGCAGAGAGGAAAAGATAACTGTCTTTTTCTCTCTGCATATTTAAATGCCCCTCTTATTCTTTTCTCTAAAAAAAAAAATTATTTTGTTGAACTATTCCGTATTTATTTATTATGATTTCTACTGTCCTTCCTTCATTTCTGAATGCACACATACATGGCATCTGGCCATGTATCCAGCAGTTCCAAGTTTGACTTTAATCCAGCTGCTGCCATCTTAATGTTATTACTGATGGCATCCCACTGAAGTCACTATTTCTACTGCCACCTTTCATGATGGTAGTATTTACCATGAAGAAGAGAAGCAACATTACAAGACAAACGGGTTTCCTAGTTTTATATCTGGACGAAAATAAAATTAACATTTAACATTAATTATCACGTTATTCCACCTCCTGTCACAGAAAGATCCTGCTGTTTTATCTTCTGTGATTTCATCCCCTCTCCTACAGATGCTATACACAAAGCACTTCACCATTAATTCTATTTCTCTCTCAATTCCTAAATGCAAGTAAGTTTAATTTAACTGAAGTTTTGTATTATTTGATTTTCTCAGTTGAGTAGTTTACTGCAGTTATCCTACTCAGATCAGTAGTTTACCGATACTGTTGGGTTGAAAGCTGCTGATGGTGGGTCTGTTCGATGTATAAGCTTTCAAAGCCTCCTCAAGGAAACTGTGTAGGCTTATATAGTCTTTTGGTTTTGACAATTAAAGCTCTAAGGGCCATTTGCATGACAAAGTTGCTGTACTAGCGGAAGGCATCAACCATCATTTAGGGTAGGATTTAGATCTCTATCTGTACTGATTAAAGTTTTGATATTCATACCAGTCTTTATAAGTCTGTCTTCAAATAATATATATATATGATGCACAGAATGATCTGCTTTGTTTTGAACATGTTCAGAAGGCTGTATACACAATTGAGCATTTCTATTTAGACGAAAAGTTAACACTATCTTATAAAAGAACTGATCTCTCCTCCTTTTCCCCAAAGTCTCTGACCTATAAAGACTTACATTCTTATATCTACTTATTACGAGCCTTTTCCTTTTGGGGTCCATAAGATTTGTGTTGGTTTATTTCAGTGGAAGCAAGATCAGGTCTGTTTACTCATCCTCATGGCTTGCACTTCTTTTACCCGTCTGTTAAATGGTTTGTAAGTGATATACGCCTACCAAACACCACTTGTGGCAAGCTACATTTTCCTGGTTTACTCTTTCTGATTCTGTGGTTTATTAAAAGCCTTGCACTGCCCAGAGATAGTAACATCAGTGGTTCAGATTAATTCTTTTTGGTCTTTAGCCAAACAACCAGCTAATTTTGTCACTTGGCTAATTTAGTGATGTGCCAGCAAAATTCATAATTACAGCTAAAAGTAGTTGTACTACTATTGCTTGCTAAGCTAAGGTGACTTCATGAATACCACGTATTCCTTCTGCCCTTCAGCCCAGAGGAACATATTTAATAAAAAACGTAGAAGTGGAATCTATCATCTATCCATTTAAAACTTTTATTGCTTTTGTTTTTCTTAGCAAGACACTAGGCCATATCCTACTTTGAGTTACACAGGGAGATACTTAAGGAAAGGATTTTTTTCCCTGGTTAGGAAATACAGGTTGCAAGCAGACTATTTTAGACAGAATTCGAAAACCATGTAACTGAATATTTGAGTTAAAGCTCTGTTAGATGAGGGGAGAAAAAGCCCTTACATATGGTGGCCTTATTAAGACATGTGATACTCTGTTCTTCACATGAGAAACAAGGAGAGCAATCCTTACAGAAAGCATGATTTAAGGGATGCTTTACTAAGTGTCTCTGTATTTTTAAATGGGTAAGAGTTTCCAATAATATATCACATCAAAACAAAGAAATGTCACTTCCATACAGAACTTTTTTTTGAAGATAGGATTTAGAAGGCCACAGCCCCCGTTAGCCTCATTAGAGACAGTGTTTCACATCAGGTTCACCACCAGCCCCATCCCACCTCCATCATCACCAAACATGGCTGCATCCAGGACAGAGATTTTTCCCTAAATATTATTATTGTGGGCTTTCCAAGTGACAATATTTGATAGAAACTTAGCAGTCAAACTAGGAGCCTGGCTGTTAGCTAAAATACTCCATGAATTTCTTAAGACTTGATAGAACTGCTCAGTGCTTCGCTTTGGCAACTGTCAACTTCAAGTGCTCAAAACCAAGCCTCCAAAACCATTACACTACTTAAAACAGAGAAAACATGCCAGTATCTGGTGGGTTTTTTTCTTTTCTTTGCAACTCGGTGGATGAAAATTCCTCTTTGCTCTTCTTATTAAGCACAAGTCTAAAAGAGAGAGAGAAGCAGGCACAAAAAGAAGAGTAAGTGTCTGGGGAGGAGGGACTGGCAGGGAAGACCCCACAGCACAGGCCAAGAAAGTGCAGTTCCTCAGGCTGAAGCCAGGAGCAGCAGGTTTGGTACAGAATTAATCCCCGAGTACCTTCTGCTGCCACTGGAAGTATATGATACTGCTAAGGGCTGCACATGTTCACAGGCTGCTCCCCCAGATGCTTTGAGATTAAAAATTAGGTCCAAAGTACATGGGATGCTCAAGCGCGCTATGGCCACGTCTGCAAAGAGCACGGGGGGCCCACGCTGGTCTGCCCAGGGGGGTGGGAAAGCGTCACTCCTTCGCCTGCAACCGGAGGAGCGGAGCAGAGAGACCTTGCAACCTGTCAGGGGTCTGGCAGCCTGTTATGGGGAGGGAGAGGAAGGGTGAGAAAGGCCTCACAGAAGAGGGAAGCGGAAATAAGGACCGCCGGAGGATTATAGAGGAGGGCAGAAAAGCACTTAGAGTGTGAAAAGGAAGAGCTCCAACTTGTTCGTATTGCTGACTCTGACCTGATTTGGAAGCTTAGCTGTCATTATGAGAATCGGATCAGAAACAATTTTGGAAGATGATGATATTTACTTGCCAAGCCAATCCCGATCACTTACTCTGAGTGCCAGCTCCCTCAGCTCTCAGAAATAGCCTTCTCTAATTTTCTTTAGGCTGGAAGCAAATACCGATTCAATGCGAGATGTGGGTTCTCAGCACTTTTCAGGACTAAGTATTAGATGCATGCTGAACTTAAAAACTGACACATAAATCAAGCTGGTTTGTTTTGGTATTCTGCCTCCTCTAGAAAACAAATTGTTATAATATAAAATTGCGCTTCTCACTTTGATAGCTTATTTTAGTTACCCACGCTGATGCTCTGGGTAGTTCAAATAGGCAGAATTTGACACTGAGGTTTTCTGGCTCATCACTTCTGGCGGAGCTGTGATTGAAGTGACACAGCGGTCTTTCAAAGTACTTATTGAGGGTACACAGACTTCACACAGACTGCTTATGAGCACAGGTATGGAGAGATTTTCAGCGACACCAGAAGCATTCATCCTCTCTCAGCCAAGTCCTGTGAACTTCCCTTTTCTGATTCTGCCAATTAAAGGTGCTATCTGTGTGTCTTCGCACGCTCGTCACTAGAGATTTAGATTTTCATCACAATAATAGTTGTGTAAAATTAAAATAAGTACGTAAATAAATAAATCCAGTGAAGCCTTTATGGGTAAGGTTTATACCGCTGTCATGTAGCTCTGCACATGGTGCAAAGAAGGCTAAGTACCAAAGTAACAGCAAACAAACGTGTAAACTGAATGGACATTTTCACTGTTACTCACCAGTTGTTTTCTGTCCTGAAACTTTATATTATTCGTATTACCTGTTCATCTACCGCAGCATGTGACTGTATCTATATATGATCACAACTCTAGCTGTGATCAGTGGAATTTACTGGATTTTATTGGTAGGGAATCAGGACAAGATCTGACACAGAGCTTGTCTGATTTATGTTGGCAAAAAACACACGCATTACAAACCTCAAAAGGTAGAGGGATATAAGCAATATTATTAGGGTCTTAGTACACTTACTAAAGAATGTGTTTAGCCCTAAAAGATATTTCAGTCTTTAATCTAAATACATGTTTTAGTGTTTAGCCCGACTGTCTTCAATAGCCCTGAGTCATGTATTTAAGCAAATGCCCTGATGGGTACAGTCCCACCCTATGTCAGGTATTTGAACTAATCACAGTTACTTCAATTAAATTAATGCACTAGGTAAATGGCATTTACCTTTATGAACATAACGAATATACTAAGCAATACATATTTGAAAGAATAACTTGTTAGAAAACACAGTCTGTGGGACAACTTGTGAATGAAGTCTCACATTTCTGTAACATACACACTGTTGCTTTCATGTTCTTGAAAAGTATGCTCTGTGTGTTAGATAGGATAAACATACATCTGGAAATGGCGTTTGTCAAGTTGTAAAGGAGAATAAGAAAAAGGGAGAGGAAAAAAAATATTCTATTGCCAATGTAGTATTCCGTATAATAACTGTAAACAAATCTAAATCACAGATAGGGTGTAACAAAAAACAATAGGGAAAATGAATTGTAAACTAACGCTTTCTCCAAGGAAGAACAATGCTTTTATCTCTTTTCCCATCTTTTTCATATTGACATTAACATACCATTTTCCAGATAACAAAACCGGATATTGGTGGTTTTCTTTTTCTCCATTCAAAAGTTTCACTGGATTTACATATTTGATATAATTTATGCAAATAACATTTCTCCAATAGTCAATATATTTTACCTCCCAGATAAGGAAACTATCTAAAACTGAGTATGTCAAACTATAGTATAATTAATGAATATTCAGGCGCAATATTTTAGGGAGTCTAATTAAGGACTTCTAATCACACTTTATTGCTACCAGCCAAGCCCTGCCAACTAATGTTAATGGAACTCAGACTTTAGACGGTTTACTACCAACAGTGGAGTATGCAGGAATTAATTACCGCAAGTAGCCTAGCCACACAAGTGTCCTGAAATGGATCAGTAAACTTCTAGCCTAGCAGGATTCTGCATTTCCACTGTCCCATTGGAGTCAGTGTAAAGTAGTCTTCAGGACGTTTATCTTGATTTTATCCCCCTTCCCTTTTTTTTAAAAAATGTTAACTTTATGTTTCCTTTCCTTCTGCTGTATTCATTTGTATTCTATGACATCTGTTCCCTTATCTATTTCCTTCCCAGATCAGTATCCTGACCCTGCAGTAATATCTCACAAAACCTGATGTAAACCAAGAGAACTTTATAAAAACCAAAAACCTTTATGGTTCCAGTTTGGGGTTTGGGCTGACAGTGCCAGTTGTACTTCAGGATTTTCTTTTTCAACTTTTCCTTAATCTCTCAATTCCTTTTCTGTTTTTTACCCTCACTTTTCCTGTTCTTTTTCAGTCTTGTCATTCTGTCTCCCAGCTTCTTGACTATTTTCTCTTTCCTTTTTCTTTCCTCCCTCTGCTCTGATGCCTTTCATCTTTCATCTTTAAGGCCAACAAGGCAGATATCCTGCT
>NW_009221808.1:0-353 GCF_000690835.1 Fulmarus glacialis
GCCGGCTGCCCCGGGTGAGCGCTCGCAGGGACCTCCTTGGAGCCTTGAGATGGTTTCGCCCCCATGCTCAGGGACTGGCTCCCTCCTCGCACTCCCACCACTGGTGCATCGCCCTGGCCCCGTGGCCGCCTGGCTCAGGAAACCTCTCCAGGGTAGGGTGGCCGGGGCCCGCTCCAGCCCACCGGCATTTACCCACTGCCGGCACCATCCCCAGCCCGCCAGCCGTGGTGCTCACTGCAGCTCCTGCACCCCGGGCAGGGACAGACAGCACTGCTGCTGCAGCGTCACACGTTGCCACTGGTCGGCCGCACTGCAGCCACCCGCCACACACACACACCAACAACTGACAAAGA
>NW_009221808.1:383-1154 GCF_000690835.1 Fulmarus glacialis
TTGCTGGCAGCGAGCTATAACCCACCCATTACTGCAGCTCGGTTAACCAGCAGCGACTCAACAAGCCACAGCAACGCGCTCACCGGTGACTTATCGCCTGCGAAGCGGCGCACGTGGCAGCTTCCCGGAGGTAGGACAAGTGCCACGGAGAGGGACTCCAGCCCTGTGGGGACAGCGCAGGCAGGGGAGGTGCAGAGGGAGGGGAGACACTGGGGGCCATTGCTTCTGCATCCGACAGTCCTGCTCCCCGCTGCCAATGGGGAGACACTGCCAAAACGGCCGCAAAATGGGCAAAACCCACCCAAAAGGGGCTATCAGAGGGCCAGAGGAGCAGCAGAGGAGAGGATGGGCAGAGGGAGGCTGGCAGCACCGCTGGGGCTGGGGGCAGCCAGGGGACCCAATGTGACCACACCAGGGACGGGCCACGACGCGGCGGCAGCCCTGGGGACAGGAGCAGTGGCGCCTCCGGGCCACGGCAGCGGGCTGGCACCAGTGCTGGGTCACGAGCTGCAGGAAAGCCAGAATGAGCCAGAGTGTGTCCGCGGGCAGACAAAAGAAGGGAAATGCCTCACAGGGCAAGGCCGGTGGCAGCGCCTTCCCACGTGCCACGGGCACGGCAAAGCTCAAACATGGGCAGCGCCTGCCCAGGGGCTGGTGCACGCATCACCATGGATGCTCACAGAACGCTCGCTGCACGCAGCCGCGGGATGCTCACAGTGCACAGCCACCCTGGGGACCTCCCTGCGGGCAGGACACCCCTGCCCTGGTGCC
>NW_009221808.1:1380-1581 GCF_000690835.1 Fulmarus glacialis
CTGCTGTGCACTCCCCCCCCCCTCCTGCACGCCTGCCCCACGCGGCCCCTCTGCCACGGCGGCTCCCACACTGCCCTTTGCCCGGTGCTCTCCCGGCCCAGGGGTCTCTGGAGCGGCGTTCTCCCCTGGGCAGGGGCACGGCGCTTTCCCCCAGCGCTGGGCTCCGGCAGGCAGCAGCCCTGCGCCCGCTGCAGCTGCCTC
>NW_009221809.1:0-26902 GCF_000690835.1 Fulmarus glacialis
GGCCGGCCGAGCGCCAGGGGACCGGGGGCCCGCGGGGGTTTGCCGAAAACGGAGTTTAGGGGGGATTGCATTCGATCTCCATCCCGCCGGGAAGAACTTCTGACGGGAGGAAGGCGCCGCTCGTGGTGCCGCTCCGAGGAGAGCCGGTGTCCCGGGCAGGGACGGGCATCGCTCTACTCCGCAGCAGGACACGGGACAGGGATGGGGACGGCGCTGGGGCACCCCCTGCACCCTGCACAGCGTCCAGGCCTCGGGCCGAGCCTCTGCCCGGCGCTGCCTGGGGGGCACCAACCTGTTAGCAGCATCTCGAGAGCATCCTTCTGTCTCCGTGGCGTGGCGTAGACCTGCCTGCTGCTGTCGGCGATGGATGGCAGTTACGGCAGGGGGGAAACTTGGGAGCAGGGCATGTGCCCCAGCAGCAGCAGCTCGGCTGTGTATTTCTTGGTGACCTGTGTGTTTAGAGGCTGGCCTCTGGTGGGATCTCTGGGACTCTTGGTGCTTTGAAGTGGAGTGCTGCGATCCAGGAGGGCAGAGGAGAGGGGCAAGGGAATATATTTTCCACCTTTCACCGCCATATCCATCTCCCTCGGCACTGTCAGACTTTGGTGTTGTATCACTGCTTTTACTGACAGAGGTCATCCATTTCAAGTCTGCAAATCAGCATTTCGGACGATATCTTAACTTTGTTTTCTTCGTCTCGCTGCTCTAGCGGTATCCACGAAACAGGGTGTTATGACACAGATAGAAAGTTAGCACCCGCCTCGCATCCCTTAACGCAGGTACTGTGCTTAGGGGTCTGATGTCCCGAGACAGATTTTTGGGTCTTTCGGCTGCCTGGTGCCAACCTGGGGTGCAAAGGCAAGAGTAGGGCATAGCTTGGTAAGTCTTGGTACAATCAGAAAGTTTAGGAAGTATCTTGGGAGATGCAGGAGCCCATTTGCATCCAGATCTGGGAGCAAGCTCCTCTTTCCTCTGTAGACAGACACTTTCTTAGCAAATCTGTAGCAAAAGACAGGAAAGAGCTCAGTATGGCATGGTGGGGTTCTTCAGTGGAAGGGGGAGGTAACTGACTGCTCACAAGAGGACCCTGAGAGTGAAGACTGAATCCCGGTCTTGAACTGAAAATCCCAAGGAAGTAGTGAAGAGAACAGATCCCCAAGTGTGATGTGCTGTCAGACATGCACACTGCCAAACGGCATGGCTGCTATGTCCTGAAACACCAAAGGGCTTTTGAGAAGTTACCTGTTTCATACTGCACCGGAGAGAGGTGTCTTCAGTCTAGAGGTGAGAGGCTCTTGACTCATGAAAATCCAAAATGAGATTGGATGTCATCTTTCCAACAGGAGATGGAAAGGGGAGGTATTTCTTTTAAGTATCCAAAACATGGAAGAGTCCGGATGCCTGCAGCAACAGCACGCTGTCTTTCAATCTGAGAGCATATGCCTTCTACGAAATGGTGAGATTTTCTTGGTTGGCAGAAAACTGAGCTTTCTCAGGAGTTTGTCTGAACCAGCTGTTGCTTTGAATGAAGTCCAGGGAAAGTTGGGAAACAGCTCTTCTCACATCTGATGTGCAGTTAATGCTGGGTGTCATCAGCCTTGGAGTAGTCTATCAAGTCCAGGAAGATTCAGCCTCCCACTGCTACTCAGCACTGATGCTGAATGTAAGGAGCACGATAGGACTGTGAGGAACACATCAAATGTCAGCTTCACAGGTGGAAGGCAAAGTGCCCTATGGAGGATGTGGACTCAGAAAAAAGGTCTTGAAGCTGCAGTGGTGTGAACTTGCCAGGGTCAGAAAGAGGATATGGGAGTTCCTGGGTCAACCACATCAGATGGCGTGAAGGACTTCTGTAATGTTCATAAGGGTATCTGGTCCTTGTGTGTGACTTAAAGGAGATCACCCACTCAGCGTCTGAGCTAGAAACCTGCTTGATCCTGCCCAGGAAAAGCACAGCAGACCTTCTTTGGTAGCTTGCTCAGGCATGTGAAAGGCAGAATTTCTGGTGGTGGCTGGGAGGGGTAGTTATGCCAGCTAATGTCTACTCAAATACAGGCGAGCAGTTGGGTGAGAGATGTTTTACTGTAGAAGGATGAAGTGGTTACTATGCTAAGAAAGAATGTAACAGCTTTCTTCCTAAATTTAGAAGGGCTTGAAGCAGGCAAGTTCAATGTATCTAGCAGATGCATGTGATGAGTTCACGGAGGTAGATTATGGGGTTGCCAGGCCACCGTTACGATTCCAGTATCCCTGGGACTCTGTCGATGCTCGTGTGTATGTGGCCAAACATAAGAGCCAGAGGCAGCTTCTATATCAGTGGTGCTTTTCCCACCTCCAGCATGGTTAACCTTGTGGCACTTGAGAAGGAGCTCTTCACATCACTGTTACAAAGATGGCTCTTGCACTAATACAGAAAGAGAACTGTAAATTATGTGCAGAATGGTGGCAGCCTGGGAACCAACCATGCCATCTTCTCGTTGCTCCCTCCCCTCCTTCAGGGAGTTGGGAATGTTCTGACACTTCAAAAACTGTGAGCATGGGGTCTGTGCAAACACTGCCCCTTAAAGAGCACAGTCACAAGGGGCTTTAACGAGGCTGCTGAATTTCCTACTGCGGGCGTTCCCTTGGGCGGATAGTAACAGAAGACCCAAGACTTCAGCAATGGGGATGCATCTGGTAGGTGTGACCTACTTGGCATTAGGCTTGAGCACATGTGCTTTCCGAGACTCATACTTGTTTGGGTAAAGCAAGTGAAAAAAAAAACCAATAAATTTTGCTTTGGGAAGGAGATAAAGAAAGATGAAGCAAAGTCCATGGCCACATCAACTCTCAGATCGGAGTAGTCGAAAAGAGGCTGAACCTTAGTCCTTCTTCTGTGATGGAGATGATAATAGTCAATCTTCTGAAGGTCCCACACAGTCTGTTGGCTTAAAGGGTGATGTGAGTAATGGAGGGAGACGAGGA
Organism: Fulmarus glacialis; assembly: GCF_000690835.1. Classification (NCBI taxonomy): domain Eukaryota; kingdom Metazoa; phylum Chordata; class Aves; order Procellariiformes; family Procellariidae; genus Fulmarus; species Fulmarus glacialis. The sequence continues at coordinate 2,965 of NW_009221809.1, forward strand.
GGGAAGAGAGGGAAGTAATCCGTTTTGCACCAGTGAACATGCAAATATTCTGTTTTTCTGTCCCACATTTCGTCCATGCAGGAAATGGAGCCAGTGTGATGGCTAGGTCACACTTCGTGCTTCTCATGTCCTGGCGCAACGTGGTAGCATTGCACAGCTGAAGACCCAAAAGATCTTGGGAAACATTTAATGGTGAGGAGGGCCAGGTGATGACCACCAAATGCTAATACCATCATCATTTCTGTAAGATCTGAAAATCCAGGGGAAAGAAAATACAAGAGAAAGAGGAAGAAGATCCTTAAAGCACACCAGAAACTGAGAGTGCTGGTTCTGACCTGGCCTAGAGCTGGGAGATAGCTCCCAAGGGATTTCCAGATCTGCGGATTTGACTCTCAGCAAAACCACTCGCCCGCTCTCTAACGCTGGGTGACTCTCACTTGGAAAGCTTCCCGTGCACACGAGAGCTGCTTTGTCCGCGGGGAAGGGCCATGCTTCCTGTTTTTCTACACCATTGCTCCCTCCTCCGGTTTCTTGGGCAGGTTGGCAGTCGCTATCGCGTCTGGGTGAAGTCTCTCCTTTGTTTGCTCTACTGTTTCGCCAGACCAACTTCCTTAATTTTTTTTTTTATCTCCGCGTTTGTTCTCTGACTGCCACGTCGCCTGTACGTTCATAGGGCAAGGTGGCATGAGGAGCTGCCAGGAGTGCAGGTGTGGGTTGCTTGTGACAGATCGCAGAAAAAAAAATAGCTGCGTGATATGTGAGTTGGTTTTGTGGTTACACGTAAGGCAAAGATCTGTTTCAGGGCATCTTTTCCTTACTGCTGGAGAACAGGCATTGTTTGGGCCGTGTCCACTTCAATACCTCTGTAGTAGCTATTATACCTGAGAGTAGTGTTCGTGACTAAACTGAACAAAGTCAAAGTTTGCTTTGCTCGATGGTGCTCTTGCATATTGATCTATTAATCTATAGGTAATGACCAAGAAGTGATTCTCTGAGATGCAAGACTTAAAAGCGGATCTGGCCTTAACCACGATTTTGTGGTTAAGAGGCAACAGTCTTAAGAGTTGACTTCCTCGCTCTTTCAAGGAAGGGTCTTGTGCCTTTAAAAAGAAAACCAAATGCACACACAAAAACCCCCAAACAATAAAAGCCAACATCTATATATAATATGCAAAACCTACAGGGGACCGCGCAGGCTGACATGATGTCACTGGCTTTCTCTGCCAGCCTTTCACACGCCTCAGAGGCGAAGGCTCTTTACAGCAGAGCTCTGTGGTTTCGCCTGTGATTGCACAGAGCTGTGCTCGGAGTCACGAGGCTGCCGCTGCTCCCCAGCCAGCCCGGCTCTGCAGGAGAGGTCTACTTGTGGACCAGAAGTGGTTAGTTGGATGCAAAGTCTCTCCTGTTGCCACTTAACGCTGTTGTTTTTTTGAAGTCTTTGCCAGGCAGGCTTGGGGGAGGTCTGCTGAATACAGTATCTATGTGAGAAGAAAAATAGCCTATTTAAATGTCGGTAGCTAAGCCCAATTCCTGTGCCGAGGGTACATGCATATGCTTGTGCAGTATGAGTAATGACACAACAGACAGGCTTCAGAAATGAGGCCTCATATTTAAATACCTCTAAAAGTCTCAGCTGAGTGTAAGGCCTTTCCAAATGTACACTGTCCGTGCAAGCACAGCTGGGATGCTTACCCTAAAGGGCAATGGAAGGATTGTACAGGTAGAAAGCATCGTCAGGGTGCATCTGCCATTGCATTATACTGAAGAATGTTTGTTTGCTTTGCTGTTAAAACGAAGTCACATTACTTCAAATTCTGTTGCTATGGGCAGGCTGACAGAGAACAGGAACTCAGTGGGTAAACCTGGAGCACGTCTCGGTGCAGTGGGAGTGTCCAGATGAGTGGGTTAGGCTCTGAAGTGCTGGCATGGGAAAGCCTGAGAAGTCCCCCTTCTTTGTCCGTGGTAAACTTGCCGGCGGCAGGGCAGGACTTCATCAGCTTTAGGGACTTTTTGTGACTTCTCTGATATCATCTGTTCCAGGATCAGGGTCCTCAGGTGGCCTTTTCCACTGAATAACTGCATGCTTTCTGGCTGGGTTGGCAGGTGACAGGTGTTTGCTAATCTTGATCTAGCTTGTAATTTATGTGCTTTTTTGTTTGGTTATTCCACCATGCACAAACATGTTGCAGTACTTGGATCACCTCAGCCTCCATATAAAGCTCCAGCTAACTACTCCTATCCTAAACTAAACATGAGAGATTCCAGGGAGAAGTAGTGATGATTGGGATGCTGGCTTAGGGGTTCCTGTTTGACCAGCCCTGCCAAGCATAGCCAGAGGAGGATATTGATCGTGGTATGAGCTATCACAGAAACTCATCCTAAAGAGCAGCAGTCTATACTTTGGGTTCTTTCTATATCGGATACTCGTGTAGACAGCCTGAATGGAACAGCGTTAATACCGTAACTCATCCACTGTCAGGTAAAACTGTGCTGCTCTGTGATTTAAGCATATCAAGGATAAACTCACAAAACAAGGATAAACTAGCTTCAGAAACATCTCCAAAAATTCTGCAATATCTGGGTGTTGTGCTGCAACAAGTAACATTTGCAAGAGATGTGTGGAGTATAGTATGTCAGCTACTGTCTGTGACAATTTAGGAGTTCAGGAGTTGCGTTAGTGCACTGTTACTGGCATCCCAGTGATGTAAAAGCAACAGCTTGCTGTTGCTGGTGTTTGCCCTTTAGAAATGAGTATTGTGTTCAAGTTTAGCCAAATAAATTTGCTTCTCGACAGGCAACATGGTGGAGTGGTGTTTACCCCAAGATATTGATTTGGAAGGCGTGGAATTCAAATCCATGGCAAGCGGGTCCCACAAGATCCAGTCAGATTTCATGTGAGTATGTCTGAGCTGTATTACTTCTTCCTTCTCTTAGCTGGACATCTACATCACCATCCCTTAATTCAGAACATGCAAGAAAAATACCATCTATGAAGTTAAGTTCCTGCATAAACGTGCTGCTAAACTGTATCTAGCTGAGCCAAAGATACTCTTCAGATACTCTCAACATCGGATCAAATACCAGGTAGTTGTGTGGGATTTGCTGGATGACAGCTTTGGCTGTGGAGGCCAACTGGTGAATGGGGCAGGCCAGCTTTTCAGTGGTGTGCAAATTTTAATGCGTATTGGGCAAATCATACTGCACTGCCACTATTGGGACTGTCAGCAGAGGCCTAAGATGAAGGGGAAGGAATGGCAGAATGGAAATGGGAAGGATTTTGCAGGAACTGGACTTAGAAAAAGTCTAATTCTAATTCTGCCAGTGCTTTTGAATCCTTTAAATGTTGTGATAAACAGTCCTTGCTCACTTTCTTCTCTGCTAGCTCCTTCCTTCAGTGGAAAAAGATAACCTAGGAATTTTCTCCATTCCCATCCTTTTACTAACCCAGTGTTGCAATGCAGCAATGTTTTGCAATGAATTACAGTGTCACAATTCCTTTTGGTCAGGAATAACAGTTACTTTCTCAAAGGCATATGAATTTACCCTGGCACTCAGCTAGAGTATGCTTCAATGTGTTGGCACCCAAAATATGACTAGGTAGCTAGACTATACTCACATCTTCATGCACTGTAGGCTCTTCTTCCTTGGAAGAAGGGCACTGCATTGACTGGGTCCTGCATCTTCTGTTGGTCTTCCTTCCAAGTTCTTTCCTTACTTGCGTTCCTTACCAGCCTGTGACGTGGCTGGTAGGGGCTTTAGTGGGAACTCCTGCCTAAAATATCCTGCTTTGTTACTGAGACACCCGAGTCCTGCCCTCAGCCCTTCAGATAGCAGGGTGGAATTTCAGGGCGTTCCTTAAAGAAGGAACTGCATTCCCAAATCAGTATTTTTAGCAGTCAGTTACGTTTCTTTCTTCCCCTTCCCTCTTTTTAACACTAATCCTTCTGTCAAATGTTTGTCCCCAGTTATTTCCGGAAAGGGCTCTGTTTTGGCCTGGCCTGCTTTGCCAACATGCCTGTGGAGAGTGAGCTAGAGCGTGGTGCCCGCATGAAGTCCGTGGGGATTCTCTCCCCTTCCTACACCTTGCTTTATAGGTACATGCACTTCCTGGAGAACCAGGTCAGGTAAGTTCCCTTGGGAATGGGACTGGCCACTCCCCGCCTGGGAGAGGTAACATTGCCTTGATGGAGAGCGGTTTTAGGCGTGAGTGAGAATTTAGCTACAATGCTGAGCTATGATTTCCTTGAATGACTGCTTCTCCAGAAAGAGTTACAGGTTCACAATGGGAAGGAAACAAGTAACTGATTAGCAGCAATCTGTGCGTTGCTAAACGGCTAGTCAGATGCTATCCAAACCCTACTTATTTTGTGGGGAGATAAGCATTAAGGGAAGAGTTGAGAGGACAAGAAGTTCCCCTTTTCTCCTTCTGAAAACCATTTTACTAAGGGCTCACAAAAGGCTTTTAAACCTCTTGGTGATCCTGGCTAGATGTATGCTTCAGCTGTGTTGAGCGGACCTGGCAGGGAAAATGGTGATGGTAGAAGGGAAAGCTGTTCCTACGTGAGCGTATTTAAAACAGGATCAGTCCAATGCATACATCAGCTCGCTGTCTGCTTCAGTCCTGCCTGTGTTCTCTGGCTGCACTGAAAGCTGGTGTTACTCCCGACGCTTCGGCTGCCCTCCTGGATAAGTCTGTGCAACTGAGGCACCCAGGGCTCCTTTGCTAGCTGGGAAAGCAGATGTTGGCTGGGGGGCAAGGCACTAAACAAGTCTGGAGACACTACAGATCTCCCCTTTTTTCCTTTCATTTCCAGACACCAGCTGGAGATGCCAGGGCACTACTCCCACCTAGAGGCGTTCTATGATGACAAGAAAGGAGTTCTTCCTGATAGCAAGGGCACCCCCACCTCTCAGCAACCTGTCCACTGGCTGCCATCCATCCACAGATACATGTACCCAGAGATGAAGGTGAGGCAGGTGCTCTGAGGCTTGCAGGAATGTGCAGTGTGCGGCTGCTCCTTGCTGGTATCTCATACTTCTTTATATAAGCAGTCACTCCAGCGCTTTGTAGGCTGCTTTAGATAAGATTTTGTTACTTGGGCTGTTACAAGCGGCTGTTCTCTGTCACTGCTGTGTGCTGGTCTTGCTCCCACATTTAGACTTAGCATCTGTGCATGTGTCCCTGTTTCACCTCTGAGCCGTTTTCTTCCCTTTCCCTCCACCTGCAGATCACACACCCTGCTGGCTGTATGTCTCAGTTCATCAAATTCTTCGGTGAGCAGATCCTTGTGCTCTGGAAGTTTGCCCTGCTGCGCAAGCGCATATTGATATTTTCACCACCCCCAGTTGGAGTTGTCTGCTATAGAGGTATGTTTCCAGGGACACCGCAGAGTTCTGATCTAGTAGGCTGAAGCACTGCAGAAATGCCTGTGGGTACTGAGGGCATAGACATGACGCAGGTCTTCAAAATCCATTGCACCCATTCCTTGTGAAGACACCGTTCAGCCTGCATTTACCCATTTCCTACAAAATGCTTTTCTTCAGGCCTTTCTGGTAAGGACACACCCGGCACTGTCAAATACAGTTCCTGTCAACACAGGAAAGGAAGAGTGCTGAATGAATTTGTGGACTTAGGACATGGGATTCCTATGGGAGAACTGATTATTTCCTACCCAAAACAGGATGTCCCCACTTGAGAAGTTCTGGTGTGCAGGGGCATTTCAAAGCTCCAACCCTTGTTTTCATAGAAGCGTGCAGGAGAACCGGGTAAGCGGGGTTCAGAATGCCCTTGAGGGAATAATGAAAGCATCTCAAGACGTACTTCTTTTGTCCGCAGTGTATTGCTGCTGTTGCCTTGCCAATGTTTCTCTGCCTGGTCTTGGAGGAACTGTCCCAGAGTCCAAACCATTCTTCTATGTGAATGTGGCAGACATAGAAATGCTGGAGACAGAAGTATCATATGTGGCCTGTAAGTATAATGGATTAGGCATGACATTTTTAACTTCAGGCTGCAAAATGTCTTGAAACACCAGACTGTGGAATAAAACTAAATAGGATGTGCATGGAATGACTAACTACGAAAGCAGGAGAGAACAGTTGGTCTGCTGGGAAAGCAACATGCTGCTCTGAAAATCTTCTCCAATTTTGGCAGGTACAACAGAAAAGATCTTTGAGGAGAAACGGGATCTCTATGATGTCTATGTGGACAACCAGAATGTGAAGACACATCACGAGCACCTGCAACCACTCCTGAAAATTAACAATGCTGACAAGGAGAAGTACCGACGGCTCAATGACCAGAGGTAATAATAGACATCTGGGTGGTCCTGGTCCTGATAGGAGAGCAGTGCAATGTGGGATAAAGAGGACACCGCTCCTTTGTACCTTCCTTCTTGTTTTAATATTTTCAAAGTTTCCCACTGCTTCAGCTCATCTCTTTGAGATTCTGGTTCCTCTGTAGCTGACTGGTATGAGAGCCCCTGGGCACTCTGCACACATACGATTACTCTGCCAGTGAGCTGATGGAGCAGACAGAAGGCAGGAAGAGAAGCAGAAGTTGTGACTCACCATTGGTCCACCACTGATCAGCAGCAGAACTGAAAACATAGCCTGATTTCCAGTCCAATGCCTTATAAAGACTACCCTGTTGCCTCAGATATCGGGCCAATGGTGTTAGTCTGATTGGTCTCCAAGAAATGGATGTGAAGTTTTATTCGTAATCCTTACCTTCATGTAATGCTTTGAGGTTCACTGTAGGTATGTGCATTTAATCTCTCCCTTCTCTCAGGCAGATGTTAATGTATTCTCAAGAAGTGGGTGAGGATTGTAGCTCCTGTGAAGAGGACCTTTTCATCTTGTGAGTGGCTACCTCTAATACTTAGTTGATCACTGTTAGGTTTAGGGAGCCTCTTTCACTGATTTCGTGTTGCACTGGTTTGGCATATTATGATGCATCATGGTTAACATAATTCCATAGTCAGCTCTCTTCCTCTAGAGATCCAAGAACCAAACTGGCTCTTCCTCTTCAGATCATCCTCCTTTCAATTCGAGAGGCCAAACGCAGCCGTATTAGTCTCCACTGGGGTCTCTTAAGTGCTGGGAGGGAGAAGGGAATTTTAATAACAGAATTAGAAATGCAAGAATACCCTCCCATTTTTGAAAACATAAGCACCATAGGACTTTTCATGCCAGAACATTTGGCTCAGGAAAGGACAATGTCTGTGGGAAGCAGGCACTGTACCACGTGGGGGGAGGTGCAGTGTGGAGATAAGACCTGCATGGGAAGAATCGGCCCGTTGATGTGGCTAGCTTTGTATCTGGCAAACAGCGGAACCAGAACTGGGTGTAGAGTATAAGGTAAGGAATTAGATGAAAACCACACCTCTACCACCTTCACTGCCTGTTGCTATTCTTCACAGTCTGCAGCAGGTGAGAAGTAAAGGGATGAAACTGTGTGAAGGGCTGTCGGGGCAGAGCTCTGATCGCTGAGCTGTACAGATGTAGTCAGAGCTCTTTGTGAACAGCCTTGCGTGTTCCTAGGAAAGTTCTAGGTAAGAAGTAGCTCTCACTGTGTTCTGTGCCAGTAATGGAGAATTTATTTACCCGGTGGCTTACTAGGTGTACGACAACACTGTTTCCTCCTTTGCATTATGGGAGCTATAGGTCTGATGTACCCACTTGGTTACCACAAAGTACACATTAGCTGATAACGTGGCTTGCTTCTGAAGAGTGAAATGCCTACCATAAATCAGCCAGACAGAAGCACTGCTGTAAATTAGAAGTTACTGCTTTATCGTTGTTCATTCTGGGTCGTCCATAGGGTGGATGAAAAACTACTACAGTGTCACCTAAGAAGATTCAGCCTGGAGAAGAGAAGGCTTTGGGGAGACCTTATTGCAGCCTTGCAGTACTGAAAGGGGGCTTACAAGAAAGGTGGTGGCAAACTTTTTAGCAGGGCCTGTTGCGACAGGACAAGGGGGAATGGTTTTAAACTAAAAGAGGGTAGATTTAGACTAGACCTAAGGAAGAAATTTTTTTACAATGAGGATGGTGAAACACTGGCACAGGTTGCCCAGAGAGGTGATAGATGCCCCATCCCTGGAAACATTCAAGGTCAGGTTGGACGGGGCTCTGAGCAACCTGATCTAGTTGAAGATGTCCCTGCCCATGGCAGGGCCGGGGTTAGACTAGATGAACTTTAAGGGTCCCTTCCAACCCAAATTATTCTATGATTCCATGATCTATGATTAAAGAGGGTTAAATGCAGTTCTGGAGCTCTGCTGCCTGTTTGGTAAATATGCTATCTTTTGGGGGGTTCAATGCCATCATCTTAGCTGACTTTATCCTATAGGTTTTTCATGGAGCAGAACAACCGCATATTTCAGACGCTGATGGAGGTGTCAGCCAGCCAGGACAAGACACTGACAGCTGACCACGCACGAGGCATGGGCCTGGATCCTCAAGGGGATCGAAGTTTCCTTATGGACCTGCTGGAAGTGTATGGCATTGATGTTATGCTAGTCATTGACAACCCCTGCTGCACTTAAACCAAGGGCAAGAGAGATGGGGAGCAAAGAACACTTAAAGACTACCAGACATTGCCTAGGAGGATCACTGGAATTCACCACAGCCACTGGACAGATCTCATTTTATTTAATAACTTTATATGGAGAGTATTTATAATTTTAAAACAAAATGTGATTTTATTTTCTCCCCCTCAACTTCCCAACGAGTACCTGCTCCAGGTTTTGTTTGGTTTTGTCTCCCTTTCTCTTTCATTTGTGTTTTTTTGTTTTGTTTAGATAAGACCAGTGGCACCTTTGCACCAATCCTCACTGTTGTCAGTGATAGCTAGGTTTTGGCCTAGCCTGGATACCTGAGGGCTGAAGACTTCAGGAAAGCACTTTGTCTGATGGGGACCGATGTGAAATGCTATAGCTGAGCTCTCAAGACTTGACTGGAAAACCCTCCTATCATCCCCCCTTCTACTTGGGGACTGAAGAGAGCTTCAGCACAGGCTGTTAGTGGCCCAGTCTCATAAAACATCTCCTGTCCTACCATGTTTATTGGTGGGGACAGGTAAACCAATGATAAAAAACAGGACTCCTTCAAACACCCCTCACCCAACTTTTAGCAGCTGGGTTGGAATAAAGCCACCCTTCCTCGTCAATGGCAGAAGCAAATTTGGGATAAGGGGGTGCTACAGGATCTTATGACTTTGCTTACCGGAGCGGCATGGTTTCACTTCCAGCACTTGAGGTGGTATAAACTGGCAAAGACTATACCTACCTATCTCATAGCTGGAGAAGAGCACCATCTCTACTTAATCCCTCCTACCACTTCCTCTGGTTTTCAGTTGCATCACACCTGCTGCTTTGGTTTAAAATCTTCAAACCAGCAAGATGGTCTCCCATTTAAGAGGGACCAACATCACTGAGCCGCCTTGCAGTCACTATGTTCTCCAGCCTCAGCTCAGATGGTGCTGGGCTGGATTGGGTTGAATAAGTATGCTTTAACTAATGTCACTAGCCCTTCCGTAGTAGCAGGTGGTACTTGTCACTCCTTTGCTTTAACTTTGTCTGCTGATCCTCCTTTTGTCGAGTAGCCTTCAGCACTGCCTGCTGCTGCCCTGGCTTTCAGTGTGAGACAGAGAGCAGTATGTGACCTTTCAGCTGGAATGGCTTCACAGTTTGCAGGAGGTTCCCTTGGAATTTGATGTTCTTAACTGGTGCAGCTGCTAGAAGCAATGTCTTAACAGTAAGCCTTTTTTTTCCTGGGCAGAGAAGCTGCAAAACCAGATGAACAGTGTTTCTTATTTGTGTGCTGTGGAAAGCATAGGATTCAGTTCATGCAGGACCAGTGGTAACCTCCAGGAAGGCTATCACAGTAAAGAGTAATCCCTTCACCATGCAAAATCCAGGAATGATACTGTGGGTTCTAGGTGTGACATATTGCTTTGCCCAAAATCCTTTAGCCAGTAGTAGCATCAGCTTTAAGCTAACTGTTCTTCCTGAACTGTAGCTATAGCTAATTAGCTGCTGCTTCTACCATAATAGACTTCAGCACCCTTGGAGCCTTTCTGCAGTTTGTAGAAATGCAAACTGTAGCTGATGTATCCATTTATCCTAGCATTTTATAGGATGAGACAGAGCCTGCACCACCACTGTCTCCCCCGCTAATTCTTTTTAAAACAGGTGAAGCAAATGTTCTCCAAGTAGACCCTCTGTGGATTGTCTCCCTCTGGAAGGAAGGAGGCTGGCATGTCCTGTTTTTCCTTGAAGGTTATCTGCAGCAAAGGGGTAGTTTTGCTTGCTGTGGATTCAGAGGTTTTAGTGAGGTGTGGGATCAGGGGCCTCACAAGGCTTATTGCACAGTTCATTGGTATGAGCTTCAGCATATTATGTTCCTGTGACCTGCCTGTCTCCGAGCAGTCGCCACCCTGCCTGCTTTTTCAGGGCTTTGGATGTTTTTGTACAGGAGAAAACATGCTGCTGCTTGTATTCCCAGTTGCTCACAACTGTAACATAAACACCCTTAGAATGTTGGGGGAAAAAATGGAGAAAGAGTTAAAAACAGAGCTGAATATCATTTAATGGGAAGACCAGTCTCTTTTGCTTAAGAAAAGGCTTTGTTTTTAAATTGACACGTCTAATATAAAAGTGACCCACAAGCTTCATGCTTTTTTCTAACTTCCACTTTAGTTTTAACGTGCTGTCTGCAGTGAAGATCCCTGAGGAAGTACAGTTGGCACTATATTGCTGTCACTTACTTAACTTCCTTCAGATATAAAAAAAGGAACTGAAATTAGTCTCTAGCAATTCTTCCTCTCACTTTCTCAAAGGTTTGCTACATCGTTTAGCTGTGGTCAGCTCTTAATGACTTTCTATTCTCTTTGATGCCAGTAGTTCTTTTGCTGAAGTAAATAGAAACAAACCTTTAATTTGTCGTTGAAATTTTACAGCCTCTGCAGTCAGAGGCTTTCTAACACCCTGCATTAGAGCGCTATGTTCGCAAGCTGTCAGAATATCAGGTCTACTAGACAGCACTGCTAGAGCCCACCAAGCAGAACCTCCTGAAATTACTGTTTGACATTTATTAAACCTCTGCTTTCCAGAAACTAGGTCTTCAGTTGCTAGCAGTAGTCTGGGTGCAGAAGTATCAAAGCAAGCAGATTACTGTAAAAGTAGCATCCATGCTACATCCCAGCTGGATGGCTACAGCCTATTTTGCTCTTCCTTGTTATTTTGCTTCTCTACAGCCTCACTTGGCAGGTGACTGCTACAAAAGACAGAAAACAGAACAAAAAGACTTCTCTATCCTACCCCTTCCTTGTTTGATTTGCTGCAAAAGAGCTTTCCACCTGTGCTCCCATTTTCTAATAGGCATTGCTTTTATTGTTGTCACATGTGGAAAATCCTTGATAAATGGGTACATAATATAAACAAATGGCTACAGCTTGGGACATGAGGGCTTGTTCAGTAGGCTGTTTTTGTTTGGAACCAACTTCACTGAATCTCCTCTTTCCAGGAGATAACATAATTCAAGGTAAAACAGTTAAGTGCATACATTTAAAATCCCCTCCTTGGTACATAGTAGTTGCTTTTTTGAATACTAGCAGCTTGAAGGGAGACAGTTACTTGGTGTATTTTGAATTAAAAGAAGGAGGAAAGCGTGGCATAGGGTAGGATATTGCTGATTACTGCAAAAATTATCTTCTCCATTTGAAGTACTTTGCCTTTACAGTGGTGCCTTTAATTTCTTTGGCGGTGTCTCTCTGGTCAGTTGCCTGTGATCAGAGCCCAGGTTGAATGGTGGTTACAGTAACCATGTATATATCCTGTGCCCTGGTCTGGTATGGTGTGGTCTTCTCTAACACCCAAGTCATAGCACAGCTATTGCAGGTTCTCAGTTGTTACTTGCTTGAGTTTAAACAGGAGAGCAAGAGCATCATAGTTGCATCTTAACTCAAGTTGCACTAGAAATGTATAATCTAGTAATGAATTATTACTACTTGTACTATCTGGATTGGAGGGTAAAGCTTGGGAGAGAAATAAAAGCTAGGCTTTCAATCTGAGCAAGGGATATCATGCCAGACATTTAAATTATCCAAAAGTCTTCTCACTGCAAGGTTAGGCCAAGCTGCATAGAGCCAAGTACAACTAAGAATTGTTGTACTAGTATAATGGATACTAGGAGAAAGGCATTTTACTGAATTAGAGTTCAGATTTGTCTTAGAGACATGCTAATACCTAGCATATATGAAGTAGTTACTCCAATGTATGTTAGAGCTAATGGTCATGCCTGTCACAGGAGATGAGCTCACCCATCCAGCATCCTTAAGGGCAGAAGAAAGTTCCATCACCTTTTCAAGGGGAAGTAGCTTACTGTACACCTTATTCTGTAAAGCAGTGCTACTGTAATACTTCTTCCATTTTAAGAACTGCCAAAGTTAATGGGCAAAAGCTAGGAGTAGCTGTGGCCCTCTTGGTGACAGACTGCAAGGGACAGGCATGCTTTGCTCTGGGAGGGGGAAGGGCAAGAGCACTCTGTCCTAATGCAAAAGTCTAGGTACAAAACATGCATACTAACCCAAATTCTCTCATCATAGCTATTTTACTTCTAAGTTAGTTGCTGTCTCCTTTCTGCGCCGCCCCCCCCAAAAGCTAGCGGTCTAGTGATTATGGGAGAAGACAACACATACGTCTTTTGTGAGGGACTGGAATGTACTGACTTAACAGAATGATATGTCTGTCTAAAACAGAGAGTACTAAATGCCTATGAACCAGGATTTCAGGTCCTGGTTAATGCAACATGCCATTCGAATGGGAATGTTTAATCATGGTTAAAATAAACAGGTGCCTTGGGCTGGTCCATCATTAGGTTGTTATCCTTCCTTTTTATTTATGTTACAGTATTTTAAGCCCTTCTAGAATGGACTGTAAATTGAAGCCAGGGTAAGTGTTTCCATGAGCGGGACCTAGGATTCTACTACTGCATCCTGTCTTAAGAGTTCATACAAAGAAAGTTGTTTGTCTTGCTGTCAGACAGAAACATGAGAACTGAGTCCTTTCCTCAACACTGTAGATAGCGGGTTCAGCCCCTGCTTATTTTATGTAATGTTCTCCTCGCACCTCCCCTCTGAATGTTGCAATTCAGAGGTCCAGAACCACTCCATACTGGAAGACCTCTGAATTGTAGAGGAAGGGGAAAAATGACTTGAATTGTATTTATAGAAGCTACTCAACTTATGCTGATATGAATATTTAAATATCAGCCGGTGTCTCAGACGATCCCTGGTACTTTAACATCAGAGCAGCATTAACAATACCAATTCTGAAGGGAGCTCTTGGTTACCCTCAAGCAAGGAATCACATTGCAATGGGAGCTGTGCGTCTGATACTATGGAAGAGAATTAGTCACTTTCCCTGTAAAATGGTACAGATGAACCAGAAGCTAGCTCTTATCATCTCACCCCTTGCAGCAGGCTGGTTGTAGTTCTAACAGCTCTGATGTTGTTTGCATCTTGCAGATGTATGGTTGCTCCCATAGGCCTGTGGCTGTTTAGAGAAACTGCTTACTAAAACATGGGTATTTTTTTAATACAATTAAAGCTTACCTTTTTGAAATGGCTGCTGCCTTGTCTTTCCTGCCACTTGAGCAAAAGCATTGCTAATTTTATTACAGAAGCATCAGCTTGATGAAAAACTCAATTGCTGAGAACTGCCCCTGACTCGGAATGAGCCAGTGGCTGCAGAGCAACATTCCGGGTGCCTCTGTGGCAAGCAAAAAGAGCAGAGCACAGCCAACATGTTCCTTGGAGAGTATTGCAGGGTTCCACTGGGCACTATTAATTGCTGTAGATCAGAAGAAAGACAGCACAACACAGGCCCTATCACCAGCATAACTATTAAAAAGAACTAGCAGGCTTCTATTCCCCTAGATCTTAGTCAAGAAAGGGATAAGTGCTTGCCTCAGTAGCTTAGGTAATTAGTTTCTCCACACTTCCTGTCAAGGGAAGGACAGCATTCAGTTTGGTTCTGGCATCACCCAGAAAACCAACCCTACTTCCCCTTTCAAAGCATTTTTCCTTTAGCAAGTCTCCAGCAGAGGATGCTGTTGCAGCAGCATGCAGCCAGGATGCAGTCTTTAATAAAGCTGCTGGAAGTCAATTCACTAATGTCCTTATTTTGATTACAGCAAAGAATCAATCAAAGATGAACTTAGACTAGATCACAGCATAATACAAACAACAATCACATCAGAAAAATAAGGATCAAATTTTCTTCTTCCAGTAAGCAAGGCAGAATCATGTGAACTTGTAAGTTATAATAAGAAGGGCAACACATAACCTTGTCTAAGTCAATAATACTCCCTTTCAGCAATTAAAGTGAAGCTATAAACAAAAGCTCAGAAAAGCAACAAAACTAATTACAGTACTGGGGCTCCAGGGAATGTAGGTTGCATAAGGAGTGATGAGCACTGTTTACATTAAAGAGAAAACAACCAGACACAATGAATAAAAAGGTCTTTGGATGCCCTTATTTGTGTTATACTACTACAGGAATAAAAGGAATACTTACAAAGACTCATTTGGCTTGTTAAAGAGTCTTTCCACATGTACTTCATACAGCTTTGGGTCAATGATGACATTTTCCAATCTGCTTCTGTATAATATACCTAAACTTGATCAAAGGAATATATTTCTACTATATTATTAACTGGAACTCTGTGCTGTTGAATCTGGCAAGATGAAAAAAAATAACATAAATATCTTACTCAGATACATATGGGGAATTTTAAAACTTCCTCTGAAGCTTTGTATCACCAATCTCCAAGTTATTTTGTGACAGAGTAGATAACCAACCACCTGTTTTAATGTGGCAATTCCAACACTTCATAGACCTCCTTTGCATTACCCCCCAAAAATATATTTTTCCAACATCCCAGATTTTGCGAGATCTATACATAGGTAAAGTAGACCTAAACTCTTAAAACACAAGGACAGGTGTGCTTTCATTTTACTTTAATATACAATTGCATTAAAGCAGTAGCATCTGGCACACAGCACTCAGCCTGCAGTGCTCTAAATGGAACACTGATGACTTCTTCAGGGGAAAAAAAGATGCCATCAAGTTAACATGCATTTCTTAGAATTTTCATTTGCATTTTTAACCCCTTTGAGACTAGCCAAATCAGCTTCCAATGGAAGTACCTTGTGCATAAAAATAGCCAAATGGCTTATTAGTCTGGTGGGGCTAATCAAGTCAGTGAGGTCTCATGTGCCTTGGAGAGTCCCTGATAAGACTGGTAAACACTGGCCCCTTTTGACGTGAATTCTCATTGTACTGCTGCATGGAGCATCTGCTCTCTCATTCTGGGATCACAGAAGAACCGGAGTTTCCGCGGTAATAGCTTCACCTCCACAGGCATAGCTTCATACTCCTCATTATCAATGCCAAAGGATCCCTCAGTGCCCTGTGTACAGACAACAGTGCTGATCAGGGTTAAACATCAAACAGATTATTTCAGCAATGCTGTAATACTGGTACCTGATTTTACTAATAGACTACAGTTGAATACTTAGCTGAGTCTTAACCAAGATGGGCCCCTCCCTATGCCTTCCAGCCAGTTTGGTCTCAACAACACAGTGAGAGCTATCCTTCACCGCACATAATATATTAAGAGTCTGTTGCATAAGATGTTACCTCACTTAGTTGCTAATTGGTGATAATTAAATGCTAGGGAGCTTTAATGACCCACATTGTTTATACTGAAGGATTCTTTGCTATTGGAACTACAATTACATGCACTTAGATCTTGGTCTGCCAGTGGTGACACAAGCTAATCTGCAGAAGTGCCTGTTAAATAACTCCTATTAAATCCATGTTACAAACAACTTTTGGTATTGTTTTACTATATTGATCTGAAACGTGAGATGCAAAGTAATTCACGGGTCAGGATGACTCAGCAGTAGAATTTTCTTGAGCGTTTTCTTTAACGCTGATAAAGTCACCAATGATTAAAACCGTTCATCAAAATGGGAGGTTGAGCTTACCTAAACAAATTTGGTGACTGCTTTGCATGCACTTGACTCAAGGTAGGGCTATGTTACATGGATACTCAAACTAGCTCCAAGTGAACTAGTACACAACAAATTAGAGAAAGTAGCATAGGTCCTGGAAGTCAGAGGTATAGCAGTCCACCTGGATCAACATATCCCGCTTCTCTGCAAAGCTGGTGAGACTCATCCGAGCTGCCTCCAGTTCCTTCATGACAGCTAGGGTCAAGGAATTGAACAGCACTGCTGTGTGCCATGCACACATACTCTGAATGTCTTCGCAGCAGCTGCAGCATGAAGAGCTCATTTAATACCACAACCTTTACTTATAGCTCAGCTGTACTTAGCCAGCACTCCAGAATATTCTTTCAGAATCACAAAACTGCCATGATATGAGCTTGATACAAGTATTAGGATGCTGGCTAATGACACCATCATTCATGATTTTCACTTCGTAGCCACAGATTTTTTTCCCCTTTGGGCATGTTCTATTCTCTCTTAATATGAAATTCTTTTGCTGAATGATAGATCAATTGAAGATAGAAATTATCTATGAGATTGACTTCATGTCCTTGCAAAACCAAGAAACAGTCCTCCCCAAGGCTGCAATAACAGCCTCTTCTTTCTAAGAGGCAACAAAAGACTAACCTAAACTACACAGGCAGACACGGTTTTGGCTTCTTTTTCAGCCTCATCTATTCAAAGTTTCGAGACAGCTCCCTGTAGTTATCTGAGCCCCACTGCCTTGTGTCACCCTCCTTGATCTCCACAAAGCTTCTAATAGTTATCTTCTCTACAGCACAATCCCTTCTAGGGTAAAATGTAGACAAGGATTTCAGCCTTCAATACTAAGGAGAAGAAGGTATGCATATGCAATGCACCTGAGTAAGAGACCCTTTACAACCACCACTGCTGTCTACATAAAAGGTCACCATTTACTGGCAGAATAAAGTTTTGCCTCTGGTTTAGAAAGCACTTTCCCGTACATGTCTCCTAGTCGAGGACTGAGTTGCCGCACTGAAAAACAGTGTGTCTCACTGGCAGCGTAATCAACCTCCCAGATTTGTAGTAGTGATTTCTTAAAGTGCAGCATGAACCGGCATGAGGAAATAAAGTGACAGCATTTTCCGACTCCCGCAGCTTCTCACCTCTGGAAGCTGCAAGATGCATCTGCTGGCTTGGATGCACTGACTCCCTTCAGGGCACGTATGTGGATCATGCATCTTTTGACTTCTGGTCAAACAAAAAGAGAGGTAAGGTAAGGAGATGATTCTCTAGGAAATAACCATCTTTAGGGATGACACGTCATGGTGGGTTGGTAAGTCACTATGCATTTGGTAAACTTAGAGGTTATATGTATATACAAATACTTGTGAGTTTGACTGTGAGAAAGTAAAATAGACATCTCTTCTGCTGCCATCAATACATATAACAGTATGCACTGACAACCTCCAACCAGCTTCAGCTCTGAGGCTCACTGAATATATTAGAACATACAGCACAGTTTGTTTTTAATCAAAAATATATATACTAAAAGATTAATGAGTGAATACGAAGGAATTAAACATACTCCATGCAATACAAATTATAAATCCTTGATGGCATGCAATACTGTCAGTTTATACAGTGCTGTACAAAAAAGCAGCAAGATTCTCTGCTTAAGGTTTAACCTGCTCGAAGTTTAACATACAAGGTCCTAGATATTGCACTCAGGTGAGCAAGTAGATTTTTTGGTCCACGAAGGTAAATGAGGCTCTACACAGATGCAATTATGGAGTCAAGGGAAGCTCAAAAGAGACAAGACATAGAACTAAAGATCAGTCAAAGGAGAATGCTGGTAGAAGCAAACAGACACAAGTCCCCTTGCAGTGATTGCGTCTCTAGTGACACAGTATAAAAGGATCAGAAATAATTTCCATTTGATTCTGCTCCTTACTCAAATCAAGACAGCAGCGTGAAGCAGGAGCAAGACCAAAGCCTAACAGCAACAGTTCCAATTGATTGTTTTATCCCACTCCATACTCTGAATTACAAAAATACAGGCAGAGAGAGAACCACACCACCTACTGCAAGATAATACACACATTTTTAAACTAGTTCTCATCTCCAGAAGCTGCCAATGTGAAATAACTCAGAGTAAGACTCTCTAACTAAAAAAAGTCTTCTGCAATGTAGCTGGTAACTGTATTCATGCCCCAGAGTGACAGCTCTCCGTACCTTCATATACAGAATCTAAGCTGGCTATCAGGACGCAGATTACTGCTACACTCTCCATCTCCGCTCCCTCCCTCCAGCACTTCTTAGTAAGCACTACAGTGTAACCACCTGTTCTTCCCCCACCTTATCTTAAACATCAGCTCTCCCCCTGCTGCAGGTGCTCTTCTTCACACAAATCTGACCCACAGCCGGAGGGCACTTTTATACACCTGGGATGACCTACTCCTTTCTTTGAAATCCAACAGCAGTTGCCCTCCAGCACTCTGATGCACCCACACACACATGCCCCCCACACGCTGCCTGAGCCTGCATGGTAGTTTCCTGCTGGATGTGTGGTTTCCTCTGTGTGATCCATCAGTTCTGATCAGCTCGTGTCAGTGCCCTCTTCAATATAAAAAAACCTTGATATCCGCACTGATAAGGTATTTTCAACCTTTTCAACCCCCCAAATTCTGGTGGAGTTTAAAACTATGCATTAAAAAAGAAGAAAGAAAGAGCTTCTTCACACATTTCCAACGAGTAACCCTGTTGGTGCTAGGCAATGGGGAGCCTCTAATAATGGGCTTGATTCAAACCTAGCTGCCAAAGGGCACTGTGCGGTGAAGAGCCTCTCTGAACACCCTGATTTTGCCTTGCAAAAACAGGGCATTTTTCTGTTCTGACTCCTCTCTGTAGGACTAACCAGTCCCTCCCGCTGCTCCCCCACCGCATACACCCCTCTTTCTCTTTCTTTGTTACCTACAGACTTTTGGGCACTATTTAATCAAAAGAGCTTGTTTCTTTGAACTTTGCTTGAACAGCAGCTCAAAACTTGTGGTACTGCCTCTAATTAGCTCTAGCCAGCAGGGCATGTTACCTCTCATCAGAGGCTTTTTCTGCATGACAGTGTAATTGCAGTCAGAAAATGCGACATACTACTGTGTGAAGCTCGTCCAGTCCACATGAGAGACATTCTTTACAGTGTGTGTACACTCGAATACCCCTCCCTTAAATCACACAAATTCATCCACATTTTTTCTGTTAGTGTCCAACAACTAAGCATAGCATCTCCTTTGCCTCCCTCCTTTAAGAGGCCAGATTCTTCTCGCTGCTAATGGGAAAATCTCCTCCTTCTTTCCTTCCGTAGCCTTCAAAGCAAAGATTTCAGTCCCAAGCAACCTATGGTCCACATGGCTCATGCAATTTAAAAGCAGTTGCAGGTGGTAACCTGACCTACCATCTATCCGTAGATCAGAAGATCCTATACCCACTGAGGCTCGTGGGATGCTCAAATAAGGGGCCTGCTGCTGCTATTAGTATCATAAACAAGACATACATGCAGGAATTATTAGGGTGATGACAAGCAGGTAAAAATGTGTTGAACTCTTTCCATTGATTTCACTAGAGGGAGCTCTAAGACTAGAAAACAGTATTCGCAAATAAAAAGGTAACATGCAGAAGAGCACTCTTGGATTTAGAAGGAAAATCTGTTGCCGGTAAAAACTGCTCGGAAGATGCAATGTGTTTGCTAGTGGGCCAGTGTGTTTGCTAGTATGGAGGAGCTGGAAAAAGCAGCTCAGATTTGTGTCTGGTGAGAGCAGGAGGAACAAATGCACAAGGCAACATTCCAAGCACAAAGGAAGCAATACATGCTCACTCTTTCTCTACATGTTGCTTCTTCATACCTGCAGCCTTCTTACTACATGTGCAAGCAGCACCAATACATTTTCTTAAAGTCCCTGTTTAAATTCTCATCTTCCAAAAGTTCTTCCAGCTCAGACCTAATTTCTCACAAGAGTTATTGAGTCAAGGGAGCCCTTCACTTAGAAGCAGGTCCTGTCTAATCACAGAGTTCAAAAATTCCAGGTACCACTAGTACAAACATATCAGCTCTGTGACCCGCCTCTCAATCCACTGAGCAGCTAGGGATAAAAGATTCTGGGGATAAGTCTGTATGGCTGTCTATAAAACTCGATTATGACAGTATTATCCAAGTAGCACTGATCAATAGCAATGGGGAAAAAGATGCAAGGTATAGCAAACTCAGAAGCTAGGAAGAACTCCAGGTAGACTGCTCTGCCTCATTTCCAGAAAGAGAAAATTAGTAAGAACTTTAAAGAACAGAATCATTAATCCTCATGAAACACTACTGACTGGTGTTTCTTTGCAGTCCTCTGCTTCTGAATTTTGCAGCACAAGATCAGAGAAAAACAGCACACTTGTCAGAATCAGCATTCCGACTCATACAGAGATTCTGTCATCTTTTTGCAGCCTTCCCATACTCACCCTCTGTTTACAAACTGTCCTTTGCTGACACTATCTGCTTCAATGCAAATATCCATGAAGTCTTCAGTGCGCTATGCAAAAAAAGATTCAGAAATGAAGGAGTTAACACTCCAAAATGCCACACCCATGATACTGCAATATGTTCACAAAATGCCCAGTCCTTTGTCCCACAAAAGGAGGCAGAAGACGCATTTCTGCATTTCATGCTTTTTTCCACTCTCGACTTGAGATTTTGATTATAAATTATAAATAGTAAATTCTCATTGATGACTATTCAACAATAAATACCACAATAAGTGAAATAATGATTCACATGTTTGGCTTCTTGTTACATTTCACACACTTATTAAAGACAGTAATAGCAGATCACTTCGGTTTTCTTCTGTTCACGAATATTTCTAATCAATGGGTCTTTCATGACTTTAAGCAATAGTACAATGATGCAACATTTGGCCACCAAACACTACAGTAAAAGAATTTTAAACAATACAAATTGGAAGTCAAAGTGTTCTTGATATAATTCCTTTAAACTCCTTACTTAGCTTCTTTTCTATTTACAGCCTGCCATTAAACCAAGTATACAGTAAAGCTTTTGCCAGGAAAGCAACTTTGATTAAGATGCAATTCATTTTTCATTTATTTATTTTATTTATTTATTTTAAGATTTCTGTCCTGGAAAAGGCCTAGTGCAGATGCAATCAAAATGACAAAAGTAAAAATAAATGCATCTATTAGTATAACTTGTTTTATTCCTTTGCTGTATCTGCAGAAGTAGGCTTGGCACTGTCTGAGCTGCACCTGTATGGCTTTATCAGCTTCTCTTGATCAGGGCAGTCTAGGCATGAATCTCAGGTGAGACAAAAAGACAGGAGTAGCTGATAGTACTCTGCAGATATGCCCTGGTATCGATTTGAGAGAGCTGTTGTTCAGCTTCAATGGCTACAGGGACAATGGCTTCAAGAGCAGGAGTTAAAAGCAGTTGTAAGGGGTCCATATCTGTAGAAAAAAAGATGCAGTATCAAGCTACTTCCAGCTCTAGAAACAGAAAAGCACAACTGCCCTAACATAAACTCGTCCATTTCTCTAGGTGATGCAAGAGACCCAAAAACCCTACATCACTTCTTTGTTCAATACCAGTATTAAAGTGCATCTTGAAGGCATAAGTCTGTGGCAATGAGATAGTTTTTCAGTTCTTGGTAGGTCTGTTTTTACTTTACATCACTGACTCTAATCCAATTGAGCAACCAAAACTGTTTTGTTCAAGGGCCATCTAGAAACCACTAAAAAACCAAATACCCTGGTAGTCTCTGTCTAGCTTTTACCATTACTAGGACACTGGTGGTCCAAATCATAAGCCACTGATGAGGAAGAAACTAAAACTTATGTGGTACATTCTAAGGAGAAAACAGGAGGAAATTTTAAGACTAGATTTGTCTGTTTGTTTTTTTTTTTTTTTTTGACTGATTCTACAAAGATAACATACCAATGTAACACAAATTTTCAAGTTCTTAAAGAACCTGAATTCTGAGCAAGAAACACGTTGCAATAAGTTCAACACCTCCTGTTAATCTGGGTGCAGTGGCAGTGGTTTCCTGCAGTCATGAGGAAGACATGAAGGGCAGCTCACCAGTACAGGATCACTGTGTTAGCATTTTCCAGTAAAATTAAAGACCAACATCTATCCAAATAGCTTTCACAGCAATAAAATTGCACCAAAACACAGATATAAGCCGAAGACAGGTTTTAAAACAGTGAATGAACAGCATGAGCATTTTGAGAAGGTTATGACAGGAACAGTTCCCTTGCTCCCTTGGTTCCACTCTTTCACAACCACCTGCGTTTCCTGTCCTTTAATTCAGTGTAGTCCCTGTCCTTTCTCTTGTCCCAGTTCTTCTTAACTCTTTGCTCTGTAAGCCAAAAGACAGAGGAAAAAGCTACGATTCCAGGAAGACATTCAGGCTCACAGCCTCCTACCAGCACCAATTTATAAAATAGGATCACTCTCCCATGGGTAAAGAAGGAAAGGAGTGCCTATTTTGAGCTTTGTTTTCTCCTGGGCAATCCTAAAGCTTCTGTTTGGCTAGTGAAACCTTCTTGTTATACAAATTGTTCTTGATCCCACTGCATCTCAGTTTTACATGGGTCTCCAGTGCTTTTACACTGGCTCTGAAACTTGCCCATTCCTGGATTCAGTCATGGGCCCCTCCTTGCATGGGGTAGTAAGTTTTATTTATATAGACATAAGAATGGGAGTTGAGCAAGAAAGGAAAACTCTGTGAGCAGGCAGCTTTTGGAATCCAGTTATACTATGGTCTTACTGTCAGATCAAGCTGCCTGTTCCGAGTTGCAATGGAAAGCTCAATGGTGGATAGCTTCAGTTCTTCCCAGTCCTCCGGGGTTACCTCCTGGGGAATTTCTGCAAATCCAGAAGAGAAGATATCATTAAGTGGAATTTAATTACACAGATCATCATTTCACTGCTATGAAGCATGAAACATCAATCTGCAAAAATCACTCTGACCCATTGTGACCACTAGCTTTGTTTCTTTCAAACATCAAAATCCTAAAAAAGGAAAAGGGAGCTTTGGAAGTACTGAAGGAAAGAAAAAAATACCACCAGTATTCACACAGTAGCAGGAAAGACTATCAAGCACATTACGTGGCAGCCCTGTGAGTCCTTACACCCAGGGATTAACAGATCTCCTGGGCTAGTATTACAGGAACATTTAGAAAACACACGAAGCACTGCTACCAAAAAAACAGGAATCCAATGTTCAGGATGCAGTGGTAACATGTATTTTCCATAGGAGGAAACCCTAGGGTTCAGTTCTTGTATACAGGTCACTTAGTCCACAATTCTGTCTAAATCACCTCTGCTAGCCAAGAAGGAATGAGAAGGACTTTGCATCACTCCAGATTGCGTAAAATATGAGCTCCCCTTCCTTCTGCAGTCTGCCACATGCACTGCCTAGCTAACAACCCAACCCAAGAGAGGCTCACAGAGCACACAGAAGAAAATTTATGGTACAGAAAGAAATTTAATGTACTAGGAGAAACTTAAGGCTTCTGCATGGCCCAAGTTTTATTGTTCTTTTTTAAGTAACATTTGTTGCCCTGTTGTTGCCCAGAAAAACAAGGGCTGCTCCTCTCTCACCAGCCCACTAAGAAGCCATTCTACAGGAGGAAGGTTTCAAGAAGCTCGCCCATAAGAGCCAAGTATCACCTATGGAGGCTTCCATAGCAATGGTAAGCAACTGTGAGTCCAGGGAACGCCCTGGGTTCTTCACAAATGCATTTTTTTTAATGAGACCACAGGCACTGACAGGACTACTCTGTTGTATTTCTGGCAGATATCACTGTAACTATCTTGAAAAAGTTACAGTTTTAATAAATAATAAT